>NC_090890.1:9947051-9964551 GCF_036669925.1 Montipora capricornis
TTGTTTGGAAAGTTGATTGTGAGCTAATAATTTAAGATTTGAGTGAAAGCCTAATTTTCTTGTCCGGAAATGTAAAAACCAAGTGTACAATATGAATGAAAACAATTTTGAACGTCCATTTAAGTGTTTCATTAGATAAATTTTAGATCAGGTCACTTCAGTTTAAAAACCATAATCAATTTTTCCATGCAAAAAAATTTCCAGATGTGTTTCCGAGATTATGTCATTAGTTTGCTGTTTTAGTTTCTCAACTTTGCTTGTTTATGTCAAGCAAATCGCTTTTGAACAAAAGTTTAATTACCGGTATATATATAAAACTGTGATTAGACGCAAACACCTGCACGTGCGTAAATTATTCGCTACTAAACAGTCGACTGACAGGTGTAGTTTTCAACTTTTAAAATGTAAACAATTGCGTTAGCAAAGTATTCAAGTGGTTGTTGCAGTTCGTCTGTAGCTACCTCATTCAATAATGTTCAACTCTACGGTATCCACGGTGCACGGCAACCAAGATGAAGTTTCTTTATCTGCGTGTTCGGAAGGTGTAAGTTATAGGAAGCCTGTCACCGGATTCGAATACAGTACTATACAGACTACTATATCTTCAGTTATTTCACTTCTTATGATTTGTGGGAATCTCTTGATTTTAGTTGTTCTTCCCAAAGTTTCTTCTATCCACAGGCCATCTAGAGTCCTTTTTCGATGTCTTTCCATCACGGACCTCTGTGTCGGACTCGTTTCTCTACCGCTATTTGTCGTTTATCGTATGGCAGTTGAAGAAAAGAATTGGAGCTTGTGTAGTAAGAGCGAAGGCTTGGCTTTCGCTGTAAGTACAGTACTCTGTGGACAGTCCATCACCACGTTGACTGCAATAAGTGTGGACAGACTGCTTGCTATGCAGCTTAGGTTGAGATACCGACAAGTTGTTACTTTGCCGCGCGTTCGCCTCTCTGTGACAATTTCTTGGGTTGCGAACTTCGCTGTTGCCTTCACTTATTACTGGAACAAACGAATTTTCTTTTTATGGGGCTGTGGGTATATTTTCACATGTATAATTATTTCATCTTGCTGTTACTTTAAGATATATCTAGTCCTTGGATACCGCCAGGTGGAAATACAACCTCTTTCCCAGGGTATCTCTTCTTCCCAAAGAAGAGAAGTCCTGGGAACTAGCCCTGCACAAATTCAGGGCACAAATCCTCGTGTCCTGTCAGTGTTAAATATAAACCGGTACAAAAAGACAGTTTCCAATGCCATTTGGGTTCATTCCCTTTTAGTAATATGCTATCTGCCTTACTCCGTTGCAACTGCTGTTACAGCTTCGCGTGGCGAACCTCTTTATGGAACTCGTTACAAAGTATTGGGGAACAGTACCGGAATACTTGTTTTCTGTAACTCGCTCCTCAACCCTTTTCTTTATTGCTGGAAAATGAAAGGAATTAGACAAGCTGTAAAACAGTTACTTCGAAATAGTTTTAGCTGGTCATAAAGACCGAGTCGTCACTACTGACTTTAGTCAATTTCAGTCCCAGGTGGTTCAAGCCTGTTTCAATATTTTGGAGGTAACTTCTTATTAGAAGGATTAATTCTACAACACTGTTTCATGTAACAGCAATTTTAGGGTACCAAATCGCTTAACAAGACGCGGTCATTAATATGACGTAGTAGGTTGCCATGACAACAAAGGAGTCATCACACGGTAATGGTGGATTTCCTGTGAATACACTATTAAGTCACAACAAGGACCTCAGACGTAAAAGTACTTTCATAGAATCGACGGTGGCTACTGTTCGCTAGTGGTGGATATTTACCGAGCCGTGACCTCCACTTCGGTGAATAGTAGTTAAATATTCTAATCGAGCAGAATACTTGCAAACAAACAATGACAATTATAAATTGTTGTGAAAATTAATTAGAGTATTCGATTGCTTCGGTCCTGTTCTCTGATTAATGCTAAAATTCTCATTCACTACACCAAATAGGAAAAACCGAAAACTGCATAGGATACCAAATCCGAAAAAACACTTTCATCTATGCCGAAAACCGAAAATCAAATTCTTAAAATGGGAAAGCGAAGTTTTTCGGCGCAAAAACCGAAAAACCCGGTCTAAAAGAAGGCGAAAATCGCAAATCTTAATGCCCCTATCTCGCAGGTGTCATTTGTCTACTAACTATGAAAAAATGCGAAAAATGCGCTAAGATTCATCAATTCGTCGAATCACTTTAAGATTTAAAGATTTAAAAGCTAGCTTAAACGAATAATAACTGATTTATTATGCGATGGTAGGCCGTTACTGATTGACGTTTCACAACAAGTTACAATGCTCAACTAAAAATATAAATATAATTGCTCGATTTACGCTGTTTTTATCTCATTAATTAATTTGTTCACTAACAATTAATCGGTTTGTTTATGTCATCTTACTAGTTAATTGTTAATTAATTTTCTTGTATATAGCATTAGTTATTTCTTTATTCTGAAAAGCCCATTTGGGACGAATAAAGTATGTATGTATGTATGTAAATGACGTCAAAGCGAACTACAACAGTGACGTTGTAATTCGCTATCTAATTCATCGCGCCGGCATCGCGAGGTCAAGGGTTCAAACCCCGTTGAAGTCCTGAAAATTTCAGGCTTCTCTACTTTGCGTTCATAACTGCGAGGATCATAGCTTCACTTGGTTATAATTCGTGAGGGAAATTTACATGTACTTACAAGAATTTCTCGATTAAACAATCATCAATGAGCTAAGGGCTGAGCGTAATTTTCACACGTACGTGTAAATTTTTTCCCGCACGTATTATAACGTCGCTTCCGAATGGCTTATAAACGGTGACATTCACCCAATTCAAAGCTGCGGGGACTCCCAAATTTTTGGGCATCTAGGCCGTGTGAAAACAGTATCGGGGAAGGGGTGGGAAGAAAGCAGACGTTAGAGGATAGAAGACTGTGCATGACCTCGGTTTGTCCAAGGGTGCGTTCTTTTTGAGATAATGGACTTTAAAATCTATGACGCGGACCTCAACAAGAACGTCAGTAAAAACTGGCACTTAAAAAGCAAAACGGTTATTCTAGACATGCGTTTTGAAATTTTGTACACTTCTTCGGATTTGTCTACAAATGTGCAACGTGAAATGACCAAATGCCAAGTTCTATGTAAAACGTGAGCGCACACCGGCAGATTTTTATTTCATTTCCTAGTTTCATCTCCTTCTCTTCAAATTAGTTCCTGAAAAGTTCGGCTATTCCCTGCTAGCAGAAGTCTCTTTTCTTTTTGCGTTCGCTGGACTGACAAGTACTGGAAAAGATACCTCTGCCAATTTTTTGGTTAGTTACTGCAGTGCAACTAGCGGAATCATAAATGTAAAGGCATAAATTAACTTATAGTACCGTACAGTACTACAATAATTCGCTAGGGAAAGAACACAAGATCGAAGTGAAATTTCAGCTTACCGTTTACGTTTCCCTGTCCATGTTTCTATTGTGTGCGATTCGTCGACAATGATATATATAGCCGACAAATTTTTGTGGAAGTTATTAGACTTTTCGTTTCAGCACGTTGAGAAATGCCTTGTCCATGCAGCGCATTTTCTGCCGATGCCGGGGAAACTAGCTGGTGCTTCCCAATGCATACATCTGGCAGCCGCCAACGAGAGGTTGCCGTGAGCTCTCATCCTTCAGCTTCTTTAATCTTATCCCAGGTGATAGTTCTCAAAGGTGTGATACTAAAGGCGGCGCAATACGAGATACAAAAACCCTCAACTTGGCTCGCAACATTGTTTCGATGCCAGTTTGGGTCGATGTTTCCCGTTTTTCACCTTGCATGATCAACTTGTCGCGCAAGTGCGGGTTGAAGAAAGTTGTTGCGAAAAGTAGAGCGCGGGTCTACTCTGAGCAACAAATTTTGGCTTTGGTGCTCGTTTTTCATATACCTCCAATAGTTGGTGTTCTGATAACCGGAAGTCCAATTTGAGAGATTTAGGACAAAATTTGGCTTCTCTGCCTTACAACTCGCTAGCATAGATTAATAGTCTTTACATTTCATCTTGGTTACGTCCAGGTCAAGATCGGAAATTTTTAAAGGAAACAGTCGTAACAGAGGGATGAGGGTTACAATGTTTAATATCAGAGAGGATGGATGCAGGCAGGGCTGTCCAAGTCAGAAAATTTGTTCTGCTAATATTTAGTGCGCTGATATTAAAAGATTCAATAATGTTCAGTTCAAAATTTAGATCGCATACCGAATATATTCCAGAAAACAGGAAGACTGCTTGCAGTGTAGCCTGGAGTTGGCATGGGAAGAGGGAGAGAGGAAGGAGGAATGCGCGGAGGGAATTAAAAAGGGAGGTACAGGAAGCTGGGTGAAGATGCTATGCAGTTTTTTGATGTGTTGTCCGAACTACTAAGTCTGGACAGTAGAACAATCAATTTTAAAATAGGACTAAGCAACCAATTTATCTCGAATGCAGAACTGTTTTCTAGTACTGCCTCTTTTTCTGCATTAATAAATTGTATTCCTCTCCATATTATTTATGGGGGGCTTACCTTACTCGAGTCAATTTAAAGGCGAAACGGAAAACAAAAATTCGGCAGTAAAAATCACAACAAATAATTGTGACACCTTTATTACCCTCAAACCGAAGAGACAACGCTATTCAAAGTATCACAGCGTACATCTAAACAAGGAAACACGTTGTCGTAACAAAGGGATGAGGGTTACAATGTTTAATATCAGAGGAGATGGATGCAGGTAGGGCTGTCCAAGTCAGAAAATTTGTTCTGCTAATATTTAGTGCGCTGATATTAAAAGATTCAATAATGTTCAGTTCAAAATTTAGATCGCATACCGAATATATTCCAGAAAAAGGAAGACTGCTTGCAGTGTAGCCTGGAGTTGGCATGGGAAGAGGGAGAGAGGAAGGAGGAATGCGCGGAGGGAATTAAAAAGGGAGGTACAGGAAGCTGGGTGAAGATGCTATGCAGTTTTTTGATGTGTTGTCCGAACTACTAAGTCTGGACAGTAGAACAATCAATTTTAAAATAGGACTAAGCAACCAATTTATCTCGAATGCAGAACTGTTTTCTAGTACTGCCTCTTTTTCTGCATTAATAAATTGTATTCCTCTCCATATTATTTATGGGGGGCTTACCTTACTCGAGTCAATTTAAAGGCGAAACGGAAAACAAAAATTCGGCAGTAAAAATCACAACAAATAATTGTGACACCTTTATTACCCTCAAACTGAAGAGACAACGCTATTCAAAGTATCACAGCGTACATCTAAACTAGGAAACACGGTCTGTTTACACCCTTTCTTTTACTTCCGGCAACAGCAAAAGCTGTAGTAGGGATATGGGTCTGGGAACCGAGTGATGTCACTAACAGAGCGTGACACCTCACTCCCTCCGTTGCCCGCGTGACCGCATTGATAGTTGTAGAACGCGCCAATATTTTCTCCGTTTTTAGTGGCTTTTCCTGTTTTTCCATGAATGGAAACTTCTGCGTCACAGTTGAGAAACGGTGACTGGGCACAAATCTGAGCACAGGTCTTCTTATCAGCCGTGTTACGCACAAGGACGGCGTTGTGCGAGCTGCCAGATCCCCCTGAACTGGTGCTTCCTCTGCAGGCAGCAGCGGCCGCCATGTGAAGAGACTGCCAGCCCAAGTCGTACAAAGAGTATTTGTCGTAACCTGCCACAAGGAGACTCTGGGACAAGCGGCCATTGCTGTCGAGCACAGCGAAACCAGAAGGTTTCCCGGCTCTAGCTAACAGTGCTTTTAAGGATGCCACCTTGATTTTGAAAACACGCAAAAAATAAATATAAAAGTAAAAAAAAGTAATCCAAAAAAAAATCCCAATGTAAAATTAATTATTCGACTTTTGCACCAAGGGAATTCATAGAGAGCTTTTCTTCTCATGGTTTGACCACGGTTACAATTTAAGCAATCATTTTACTTTTCACTCTTTTCACTCATTTCTTGGTCAGCCTTACACTAAAGACAAGCAGGGACTGCTATTTATATTCCATAATTTTTTTTTAAACTGTTTCGACATTCACTTCTAGACGGGAAAGGTTAGGAGAGCGATGGAAACAAGAATTTTTTCCTCAAAGCTACCGTGATTTCATTTCATTCTCAACGATAAAAGGCATACCTCCTTTTCAAGTCTTTCCAGTTTCCTTGCTTGGCCTGAAATGGAAAAGTAAATATGTTTTCAATTAGTTTTGCGCGAGGCTGAGAGGATCTTTGAATTGGCAAGACCGTGACTCTTATTTAAAAGGGATATTGCTTTAGAGCTGTTTAGCGGTAGCGGTATTATAAAAAGCTTGAATTTTCAATCGGCTGAAGGAGTGAAGCAAAACCACCTAATTTAATTTGGGAAGATTGATTCCCTGGAACATCGACGCATCAAGCAAGCCCTTATTTTGGTCTACAAGATCTTGCGAAGAAGTGAATAAAGTCTTCGCGGCCAACTTAACTGCTCCTCCCAATACCAAATTCACGCCTTTATGCTTCACTCCATTTCGTATCAAGCGGCCAAACACTGGAACAATCTTTCCGACAACATTAGAACATCAGAGAATATAATGTTTTCAGGAGAAATTTCAGACGGATATCTCTATCAACTTTGCTTGAATGCAGCTGTATTCTGTGCAAAAAATTTAACGGCATTGTCGTTCCATTTTTGCAACGTAAACATTTCATTCACTGATGTTACTTTCTTTAAAATAATCCTTTGTTGCACATTTGCATTCAAACGAGCCTTCGCTCATATTACTTACTTGCTTGCTTACTTACTTACTTCCTTATTCCCGGCGAAAACTAATTAATAACTCAAGTTGACTTACTTTCGTCATTTGGGTTTCCTCCAGCATTCGCAAGGCAAGAAATAGCGTCTGTCTGATATGATTAAAGAGAGCAATCATTTGATCATAAAGGATCACACTCAGGATTCCTGGATTACACTGAAATTGCTTAAAAACGTATGTGAACTTACCAGACACTGACTTTTGGGACAGTTCGATAGCACCGCCAAAGCTGCTGAAGTGTTTGATGTTTGTCCCAAAACTCCATGATAAGATGGCGCGGTGATCAAGAAACCCACGGCTAGTAATGGAAAGCTGAAAGCGGTAAGCTTCATCTTCTATTGTCCAAGATCAATTTCAACAATTCTTTCGCAGAAATTTGAAGAGATACTCACAGTGCACAACAGAGGCACTGCTTTAATTCAAGTCTGCGTCAACAAAACTTGTTTGATAATCTTGTTCCTAAACATGGCGCAAAGGTCGAGTAAATACAGATCAGTACTACGTATAACTACGCCACATGGACTGTGTGATAACTCTAATGTCAATATTTAGAAACAGTCCTAAGAAAATACGCGCGCTGATTGGTTAAAAATCGTGTTTCTATAACTCGATGGAGACTCAGAACTAGCACGAGCTGTTGACGTAGTGATGGCGCGAGCAAAGAGAATTTACATTTTGATAATTAGAGTGAACAAGTTGTTTCCTTTTTCTTGTCTTGTTGTTTCCTTAAAGAAATAGAAAACATGTACTCCGTGTTTCTATCGAGTTATAGAAATACTCGAGAAAGTTTGGGAGAACTCGAAAAAGCTGTGGAAACACTCGCCTGTGGCTCGTGTTCCCACAGCATTTCTCGTTCTCCCAAACTTCCACTCGTGTTTCTATAACTCGATAGAAACACGGTACATGTTTTCTATTTCTAAAATAGAGTATAAGGATTTCAGATCGAGTGTCCGTACTTCGGTCGCGTCCTCAATAATCTCCTAGCAGATCAAAATTGCAGTAAAATATTTTCTTTCAATTTGAACGAATCCAACTTGGTAATACCACTCACAGTGGAACCTCTTTAAAACGGAAATCAACTGGGCAGAGCAGATCGAGTGTCCATATTACGAATGTATCCGTATTAGAGGGTCTGAATGGGAGGGTCCACATGTCGGTTGTCGGTTAAAATTTCAGTACTGTATAGGTTGTCGGTTAAAAGTTTCGACCTTTGTCGGTTGTCGGTAAATCCCAGTTAATTATTTTGTCGCTAGTCGCTAATTTTTTCTTCGTTATGTCCGTAGTCAGTAATATTTTGTAGCCCTTTGTAGCTAGTCGGTTAACCCCATTTACACCCTCGTATTATAGAGGTGCAGATCAGAAAAATTGTGATTCCCTTTGTGAACAAGTGAACTGTCTGCAATATAGAAGTGTGCCTAAAGATGGTCTCGACATTACAAAGATGAGTCGCCTGGAATAATAGTTAACACGTACTGAAACACTAAAAAGAACTTTGGAATTTATGTCCGCCTAAATGGAAGATCAGTGAATTCTGGGTCAATCGCCGCAGCTGTGGCATTTGAATTTCAATCTTTAAAACAGAAATTTATCTTGTTTCGACCATCTTCTTTGTTTACATCCACTTATATCCTGTGTTCAGTGCTTGAAAAGCTCTTTGAAACTTTAAAACTTTATTCATAGTGAACTCGTTGAATATAGACCAGAGACGGAGAGAAAATTGAATATTTACATTTTCTTTTTATTTGAACAGATTCCCATTCTCTACTGCATAAGTCGTTTGGAAACTGATGTAATTTCAGTAAGAGATATAGCGAACGCACCCAAACCATCTCATAAATAGGGTGATCATCTGCCTACTGAATTGCTTAAGTACAAAAAATATATCAATTACTGATTAAAAATGCTGAGAGCTTCCGAGTCTTTCTTTGCAGTCAATATTTGAATATCTACACGTAGGCGACAGTGCATATTAATTAACAAAGCATAGGCGGAAGCCGATTTGCATTTGTCTCGCTATAATTTTAGTCGCTGCAAACTGCCTGCGAATCCTCTGACGAAGGGCTAACGCTCGAAACGTCAGCTTTTAGAATCCCTGTACGGTGGTCAATTTACATTTTCAACTCCGTTGATAAAACCAAATTTTTGTATACTACTTCCCCACCGACGCAGCACCACAGTTTCTTTAGAAACTACCCCCTTTATTCTAAGCGATCTGTTAATTATAGAATAACAACCGTGACCTTGCTGGGAAAGTGCCAGGAATAGTGAAACCAATAATCTTTTTTAACCTAGCATGAAAACACTCACCACTCAAAAGAACTTAACACTAAGCTAGAGTACTGCAAACTCAAATAGCCACCCCTTGATTACTACGTGAACACTAAAATATAGGATCATTTTGCAAAGATCGCTGGTGTACAGGTGTTCGGCTTTCGAATACTTGTTCCCGAAATACTCCTTGTTCAGCTATGCTCTAATGTTCAGGGATTTCACCACAAGTGCCGACAGCCCACGGAAAATCGTCGGCTACTTCACTAACGGAAGTCGGATAATTAACAATTATTGGATGAGGTTGAGCATGTTAGCGATAATTATTATACATTGGTGTCACCAGCTCGATTTTGATTGGCTATAAGCACGCAGCTAATTTTCTCTTACGTCATACCTACAAACAATAGATTTTATATATGTAGAATTGACGTCATACCTACAGACAATAGTTTTATGCATGCAGAAGTGACGTCACCTAACACACTAACCAGCAATTTGATCAGTTTTCTCATGGCGGAGCTCAGCTCAGGAATATGCATAATAAAACAATTATTGAATTCGGTTTTCGCATGTTAGCGATAATTATCAAGGCCTCAGTTTGTGTTATCCGCCTCGGCCTTCGGCTTCAGCAGATAACACAAACTTTGGCCTTGATAATATAGTTTAGTGGCATTGTCGTTGCCGTGACATTGTTTGTTAACCTCTCCATTACGTGAAAAATTTCCCTTGTAAGCGTCTCTTAACTATTTACGATACATCTCTTACTAATCGAGTTTAAGGGCCGTTTTTTCCTCGAAAATAAGGTTGGTAACAAATTTGTTTTACAGAGAGAAGTTAGATATGTCTCACTCACAACCAGTAATAATAATGATAATAATGAACTTTATTTGAAGTGCCCCTGTGATGAAAAAATGACTTCCTTTTTTTCTTCAGATTTTGAAAGTGTGGTAACTTAACACCTGACTGGCAAAGTTTTAAGCTTTGACTTTTATCCAAAGCCCGTTTACTCTGAGTGAAAGTTTTGGATTTCACGGTCTGCCATTACTCACGTTCTTTTCTGCAGGATTGGACCTCAGAGTGTTGGATACAGGGCACAGTGACGTCAAAGGCTCACTACCTTAAAATTCAAGCGTGTGAATGCTGCTTATTATTTATGCAAGAAGCGAGGTTAAAATTCTGAAAGCAACAAAAGTCCCGTGCTGCATATTAATTCTGCGGCGTACGCACGCATTGCATTCCTAAACTCTTCAGCCTTTGACGTCACTTTCTCCTCGATCCGGCTCTCTCAAGATCTTAAAGTTGGTAATGGTGGACCATTAAATAGGAAAATTCCAGTTAAAATAAACAGGTTTTTTTTAAAATCAATCAAGGCATAAAACTTTGGTCACTTAGTGTTGAGTTAACACAGTTTTAAAATCCAAAGAAAAATAAGAATTGATGTTTTGGTCACAGGGGCACTTTAAGTGTTAAGTTCTTTAGTGCTGGGGCACTGTATGCAGAACTTAACTCAAGTCAAATCTTATGAAAAGCGAAATATGGAGAAAAAATAGGCAAAATATGTGAACAAGAGGTAAAGAGATTTACCTTGACAAAAAAATGTGTGAAATGAGATGCATTGTAACTTCAACAACCTCGGTTATTACTCAGCAAAGTATTTTGTCTCGTTGTGCAGGGTTTGTGGAAGAGGTTTACCTCAGGCGGCACGACTGAAACTGTCGTCAGAGATCTGTGCTTTGGTGTCGAGCAGGGCGAAGTTTTTGGACTTCTGGGACCAAATGGAGCTGGTAAAACGACTTCTCTGAAAATGATCACGGCAGACTTTCCGCCAACAAAAGGAAAGGTAGATACGAAAGGTCATTGTCCCATTCTTTATTCTTTCCTTGCTTAAAGATTGTTAAGAATATGGAGAAGTGGCTTTCCTTCTCCTATTGCTCGTGACTCCTTTCTACCGGTGTGTCAAGGGGGAGAGGAAGGAGCTTTTCCTTGCCACCCATTCCACCCCACCCCCGACCTTTTACCACTTCAAAAGTGGTTTGTGAGAAGAATTAGTGCAATGGTAAGAGTGTTCACCTTCCACCATTGTTTTCCAAGCTCGATTCCCAGCCAGCACTTGATTTCATTTTATTTCTATGGTGTATCATTGATGAGCGTTTGCTCATCGTCATCACCATCATCACCATCATAGTGTCGTCAGTTGTCATAAATAATTATAATTGACTTGTTGCGTTCATCACCCTACTTGCTGTCATGCAGGGACTGGATAACGAGTGCGCAGCTCAACACGATCTACCCGAAAGCGTGCATGAATTAGGCGTCTAGTCTCTGGCACTTCATGTATGCTTTTGGAGCACAGCACCACGGCCAGATGAAATAAGCTGGGAGTCGATTTTTGGAATACCCAGAGAAAAATTGTCAGAGTCAAATTGAGTTACACTAAAACTCGACCCACGGGGATACAAACCTGAAGGCCTGGGTTTAAGCTCGGGTGGCGGAGATGGAAGGCCCGGCTGAATGAGCGCTGCGTCAGGGTGTTACTCGCAAAGTTTTTTTTATTTCCGATAAGGTGTATGTAGCTGGATATGAAGTCAGCAAGCATCCCTTGGAGGCTTTCCAGCACATGGGTTATTGTCCTCAAGCGGATGCGCTATGGCCAGTTGTCACCGTAAAAGAGCATTTGGAACTTTTTGCGAGGGTTCGCGGGATTCCTTGGAATGAAGTGAACAGAGTTGTAGACCAGTAAGTCTATCATTCCTTTGAGGCCTCATCTACACTGAAGCATTTTTAGTTAGAGAACGTATTCTGCAACCCTGAAAAAAATGTTGAGACATTTTCAACTTTCTTGTCTAGAGCTTGAAAATTATTATTCCATGAAGTTGAACTTCATATTACTCATGGGAGAATCCTATACCCACTCGTTTGAATTACAGGCTTACAGGTTTGGAGGAGTTAATTTTGTGGTTGCACAGTTCGATTCTGTGTGAAAACAGTATGCTTGCTACTACGTGATGATTTTCAAAATTTGTCTTCTCAATTTTTTTCTTATTTTTCTTGGAAAATAGCTATGCAATAACTGGGGTAGGAAATAAGATGAGAACTGAAGAGTTGTCAAGGTTTCTAAGTTTTAAATTTTCGAAACACCTTTAAAAGGATTAAAAGATCGTGTAAACGAGTGAAGTGTTCACGAAACATCGAAGTTTGCACAAAAAAGGTTTCCTGGGGAAACGCCTGAGGCTAAATTTCGGCTTCCTTTTTTTTGCGTCCAGTGACAAATCACTCTCCAGCTTGTAAACTTGAGCCCATGCGTGAAGTTAGCCAAAGCACAGACGTGGCATGGTTGTACAATGGCTGATTCATCTTTTATGGCGCATGCGCGAAGTTTAAGGGCCCACATTCGCCCAAAAGTCATTGCGCACCGTGACTGAATTTCGTGTAATACGAAATTACCTTAATATCTGACATGTTGTTTCCCGCGTGATTTGCCTGAGTGCCTTTAGCCAATCACATCACGTATTTGGACAAGTCGTCATTTGAAAAACAAAAACAAACGACCGCAATGACTATTGGGCGAAGGTGGGCCTTTAAGCCAAGTTGCATACGTTGGATTGAACGAACACGGCGTCGTTGAAAGTAAGCTCGAACATGGTGTTTAATACGCTCAAACCACATACAAATGCACCCACTATTCGCGGTAGACCCCAATTGAAAGATGTGAAGCGTTTTCGGAACGGATCCGGGGAAGGAGAACTTCATGAGAGATCACAGAAGGACCGAACATTTATGAGTGAACATAACGAGAATCATTGCCATCACTCGGAACCTAAATAATAATGTAGCCGACATCTCTACCGTATTTCTTTTGCTTTGCTTCTCATTTGACGATCCAGGACATCAGGAAAGCCTGAGTTTACGCAGAGATGTGTGTAGTTCTCTTTTTAACAATAGAATTGTTTTAAAACGATTACACAAGCTCTCAGTCTTTTTTACTGATAGGGGCCTTTAAGGATACAATTAAAGCAATTAACGAACAGAGTCCTTTTTTTTCTCGTCGAGTTAAGAAAGGCTCTGCTGGCAGGGTGGATTTGTACATATTAAGAGCTCAATTTACTATTTTGAATATTTAGGACTCAAAGTCGTGACCATTCGATTTCTCGTGTTTTCAATACAACCTCTTAATTTTTCTTAATTCGATTGTTTATGTAATGTTTAAAAAACGAGCAGCAGGGATTTTATCGGGCTTAAAAACACGACGCGTAGACGAGTGATTTTAGTATCCGGTAAAGCGCATGCTAAGAGTATTTTTGAACGGCTTCAAAACCATCCACAAAAAGCATAACTCGCGTCTGCCGACCGCATCTCGCCAGTGCTTCGGGTGAGCCAATACCCAAAGCAAGGGCGAAACGACCAGTGGGCGATCCCCTTGTCCAACGACCGATGCCTTCGGGAGTCCGAACAAAGGTTTAAATGGTGAGAGGAGAACAAAACAAGCTATGTCACGTGCAGTGACTTCATTCTGACAAAACACCGCACGTGATGTATTATCTACCATTTGATAGGTCAATGGGTTTATTTATTTATTTACAACAACTTTATTTGCAAAGAACATCGCAAAAAGGGTGCTGCCAGGGAAGAACTGAATCCTGAATTGGTAATGAGTTTTTAAAGAAACTTTTATAGGCACCCGAATGCTCTCTTCCAATCAGTGTTGAAGTGCGTTTCTTAAGAGAATTCAAGATTGGATTTATGATCTCAGATCGCACAGATACTTCGTTTCCAAAGAAACGAAGAATCCTAAAACGTATTTTTCTGGCGTGACAGCCCGGTTGCTTTCTATGACTTTCGGACACATCGCAGGAGAAAATAGCACGGAAAACTCACCTTGGTTGCTCGCCACGATTCACGCAAATGGCCGGAATGTGTACTTTCACAGGACTACCCAAAGAAACGTAGGGATCATGAATCCTAAAAATCGGGATTCAGATATGATGCACTGAATCCACTCGGAGAGTGGATATGTTAGATCAATAATCCGTTTTCGGACATTGGTGAAGAAACGCAAAATTCGCCTTTGGACACAAGAATCTGGATTTGGATTTTCCCAAAGAAACGCACCCTAGAGCTGCGGAGCTGACGGAATAGAACTTTTTAAACTTCTTTTTCTATTTGTTTTTAACGTATATATTTTCTATTTTTTAGCTACATGGCTGCGTTAAGGATAACTGTGCACGCCGACAAGAGGAGTAAGAATGCTTCTGGAGGAACAAAACGAAAGGTGAACAGCTATCTGATAGTAGACGGGGAACATCTTAATAGGCCAGTGTTACTATACGGGCCAGTGGCTATAGTATCGTCATCATTACCAACGTTCTCGTCATGTTTTCTTCTTATTTCTGCTTCTTGTTGTTGTTGGTTTTCTTTTTCTTATTGTTGTTCTTCTTCATCTTATATTCGTCTTCTCGTTGTTGTTGTTCTTCCTCTTCTTATTGTTGTTCTTCCTTTTCTTGTTGTTGTTGTTGTTTTTGTTCTTCTTCTTCTTCTTCTTCTTGTTGTTATTGTTCTTTTTCATCTTCGTCTTCTCAATGATGTTGTCGTTGTTCTTCTTCCTCTTCTTATTGTTGTTCTTCTTCATCTTCTTCTTCATCTTGTTGTTGTTGTATTTCTTTTTCATCTCCTTATTATTGTTCTTTGTTTTCTTCCTATTTTTGTTGTTCTTCTTCATTTTCTTCTTTGTCTTGTTGTTGTTGTTCTTCTTCCTGTTCTTCTTATTGTTGTTGTTCTTCTTCATCTTCTTTTTCGTCTTGTTGTTGTTGTTGTCGTCATCATCTTCTTTATCTTTTTCTTCATCTTCGTTCTCTTCTTCTCGTTATTGTTCTTCTTCTTCATCTTCTTATTGTTGTTGTTGTTCATCTTCTTTTGCTTTATCATCATCATCTTCTTCTTCCTTCTCCCCCTCTGCTTCTGCTTTTTCGTGTCCTTTTTCTTCTTATTCTTCTTCATCATCTCCTCCTTCTCTTTCTTGTTACTGTTCTTCTTTTTTTCAAAGTCATCATCGTATTTGCGGTCATCATCCAAGGCTGTGCTCTAAGAAAAATTTCGGGGAGCCCTTCGGGCTCCCAAGCATTTCAGCTGGGGTGCCCACCCCTCCAAGTTGGGCGCCCAAGTCAATTAATTAATATTTATTTAATTAATTATCTGAGATCAACAACGCAGCAAGATCTTCATCCATCTCTCTCTCAACAAAACATTGCTGCAACTGCTCTGGTGATTGTCGAACTCGCTAGTGCAAGAAAAACCCAGAACCCGTCAAATTTTTCATTCCATACTTCAGGTTTAAAAGTGAAAAAGTAAAGATTGTGGCACGTTTATGTAAAAACGTTTGGGACTAATGCAGGTAAACCTTTTCACTGGTTCGTTGGGTTGAAAATAAATTTTCAAAACGTGAATCAATGCTGCTAGATTCCCGTGGAGCTTTTGAGAAAACTGCCGTGAAACAATAAAACCTGACCGCGGCTCAAAAGGTATCTTTTTTTTTTTCAGCGAGTCATCTTGATCTGGACGAAAATCATCGCTACAGGACGGAACTAAAGTATTTTTCCTGATATTACAAGGGCATAGCTAGTGGGGGGTCCTTGGGGTGCCGTGCCCCCCCCTTTGCCAGCCTTTTTTTAAGCAAAAAACCCACAATCCCCTCAGTTTGACACCGTGTTCCCCCCCCCCCCCCCCCTCCCTTTGGAAAATCCTGGCTATGCCCCTGTATTATCAGTAAAATGTTTAGTGGAATGAGCTTTTTGTAGATTCGGTCGAAGCGCCAGTCACAGCGTTATTTGTTTAGGGCCACGCAATGATTTGTCACGAACCAAAGACAACGTGGGATTGCTCTGGTTCTAAAACAACAACAAATAACATGATATCTTTCCCTTTTTTGTATTTCGTTATTTCATATACAGGGGAAAAACAACCATTACCTAAATATATTTGTGCCAAGCAGGCGTGGCCGCGAAAAATCGTAAAAATATTAAATTTGCATTAACTGCGATTCCCGGGTTCATACAAATGTAAATTGCGCAGCTTTGCCGGCCCCGCTTTACCACTTTCAGAGCAGAAGTAACAACTCTTTTTTAAAACTATAACCAAGAAATGCCAAACTCCACGTTCCAAATTTAATGCTACTATTTGAGAAATAATCGAAATTCGTGTGGCCGCCGGCCATCTCATGCAAAGTCACGGGTTACGTTACATGTGAAATCACGTGGAACGGCCTTTGAACCGATTGTTTCGTACAAAGAAAAAACATTTTCTGAGAGGTTTCATGAACTGTAACCACCAGCATATTACATTTTACAGCTGCCTTATCTGCTAGAAATACAATAAGCCAGAGTGCCCGGCCGGGCGACCGGGTAATTTTTCTCAATCGCCCGAAGCCAAATGTTAGTCGCCTCAGGCAACCGGGCGCCGTCAGAGTACAGCCTTGTCATCGTACCAGATATAACTGATCGTTGTTCCAATATTTCTGAAGAAAAGGTTGACAAGTTCATTAACGATGCTATTCAAGAAAGGACCAAGGCGGCATCCATTGACTTACAGAAAACTCGAACTCGTAGTCTAATGAATGATTTGCCAGTAATCGGATCCCTGTTTATACGGAAAGGGTTCTGGGATCGACAGGGGAAACATCGCAAGTCGATTGCAAGAAAATGTATGGCAGATACTTCTTTGACTTCTTTCGACGTCCTAAAAACGATTTTGGAGAAAGATCAACGCTTTTATCGACACAGTTTTATCAGAAATCGATTTGGGCAATGTTGATACGTGGCAAGTGTAAGTTTTTGTTTGAATAACCATGGATTAACCTTGCTCGCGTTAAGGATCCGTAAGGTTTATTGTGAAATTGACATCTCGTCATGGTCTCGAAATATTACAAAATTAGGTACAAATCTGGGGGAAATAACACACTTGGGTGTGCACGGCCTCACTTCGCGTCTTCCTTGTCCTCTTCCGCTGCTCCATCTGTTTCCTCTGCCTTGTTCCGGCTGGGGGGTTGCACCAGAACTAGCCCTAGCTTCAGTCTTAAGTGCTTCAACTGCAGCCTTGAATTCTTGAAGTTCTGATTTAGTATTGTCGGTTGACTTGGGGTCCTCTTTTGGAGTCAGTACTTTAGCTGGTTCTGGTGATTCCTGACCGATCTGGGACACTGTAGGTGATTTGCCTTTCGATTTGTTCTTCAGCTTCTTTATCCTTTCTTCCTCAGCTGAGACTGCGACGTTGAGCTGATGAATTAGTTCTTCATCCTCAACCAACGGATTGCTTAAAAATGGGCGGAGCTTAGTTCTGATGCTGTCATCCTGGAGGCCAGTCTCAACGGTTTTGCGAAAGAACTGCTGGATGTGACCAGCATCATACTTCAATGGGTCATCCCCTTCC
>NC_090890.1:9969551-9972051 GCF_036669925.1 Montipora capricornis
CGCAAACAGTTCCAAATGTTCTTTTGCGGTGATAATTGACCACAACGCATCCGCTATATTTGGTTGCCAGTTCCTTGTCGATGAATTTGTTTCAATTTCGTCACACAATGGGCCATTTCCGAGTTGTCCGCCTCCTGTTCAAAGCGAGTCCAAGTGCGAAGTTTTTTTCATGGTAATTAGTTCTACTTCACAAATGAATGGCACCTAATTTTCATAAAAAAAACTTCGCACTTAGACTCGCTTTGAAGAGGAGGCCGACATGGAGTTGGAAATGGCCTATCCCTTCGACCTCGCTAACAACATGTGGTCAACGTTAAGCGCCGTAAAACTGTTTGCAAGTCTCATTTGAATGCTCTAAAAGCTGGCGCGAGATATTTTTAATAGCCAACCACGGCGCATAATTCGAAACCTGGAGTAATCCGAAGCGCTGTCAGGACTTCTCTGCCATGGTACCCGGTGTTTTTCCTGCGAGCTAAATTCTGATCATCTTTTCTTTTAAAGATGTCTCGGATCAACCCAACATTTGAAGAGCACTCATGGTAGTGGTTACACCCTTGAGGTCAAGCTCACGCAAACCCAGGCTCATGGGTCATCTCCGGACGATGCGCTTGAGCAGTTGCACAGTTACATCTTAGGAATGCTCCCTGGTGCCACGCGCTCCGAAGTGTTCGGTGGACGAGTGGTATACAAGGTCCCGAAAGAGGGTGTTGGCGCATTGTCCGTTATTTTTCACAAACTGGAGGAAGGTTAGACTACTTCTGATTAACTTCTAAAAGCAATAAAACAGAAGAAGTTGTTTGGGCGAAGTACAACTCAGGAAATGGAGTTTACAACGCTCCCCAAAATTCAGAAAAGAACGGAAAGTATGCTAACTCAGTTGTAATGCGGTTGACAACCACTGCGCTTCCGCTTATTCGGAGAAAAATGGAAAAGCAGACCGAACGTTAAGGGATATTTTAATGAGCGGAATTTGAGAAATGTTAAAAGTAATTTGTGCATGAAGTATTACACACGAGTAGCAGTCTCCATTTTGTTCATACCTTCTCGCGTAGGCAAACCGGGTCTATGTTACTTGTTTTTCCGGCCCCAGTTGTTCAAAGTCACTTTGTCAGTTTCAGTTTCTCCAGAGATTTCAGTATTTGTCCTCGTAACTGTGAATATGCACACTCTAAGCACATCTACTTAAAAATCTTGGCCAATGTTTTAACATGTAGTATATTTTATTTTATCTCTTGGATAGTACGCGCGCTGTGATTGGCTAATTAATTTGAAATTTCGATAAAACTTTTCTCCAGCCAGTTTTTCATGTCTTTTCTGTTGCATAAACATGTAAAACTGTTTGAATCTTGCGAGCAACTGTTTTAAAAAGCCAATAATTTTGAAGTTTTATCGTTTTTCAGATCTTTATGGCGGTTGAACCTTCCGCTTGACTTCAACTAGTTTCCTTTCCCGCGCGGCTGATTGCTACAGAGATATAACAAGTATCTTGCTAACCTCGTTTTCTCGGTCCGTACTGTAAATTGCATACCCTTCTTTTCCCCGTTAGATTTATGCATAAATCTAAGAGGAAAAACGAGGGCCGTAAGAGGTATTTATACTCTGGATATGGACTTATCCATTGGATAAATTTATCCGGATTTAGAGCAACGGGAGCTTGACAATGGACCTTATTCGCTCAGCTTTATTTTGCTTTGGTCGTGACTAGAACGGATACTCCAAAATAAGGTGTGTATATAAAGAGCCAAACGATGTTACCAAATGGTGTCTCCAGAACATTTTATGAAAGCTAACCATTTCGAGTCAGCGCTTAACCGTAATCACTAGAGATCAGTGCCTAACCCAGCAGTTATTCTCTGCCTAAACAGAGTGTTGTTTATCTGCCAAAGCGGCTTAACACTGAGGTTGTCACACGTAACGTCACCAAATGTTGCACCTGTATAGGTGTCACGAAGTGTCTCGCCTTATTTTTGTTTTCCCCATGCAGATCATGTGAGAAATACTCGAGAGAGTATTTCCTTCAAAAGCGAACAAACCCATGTTGGCGTGCTCTCTTTTTAATGGACCAAAGGACCAATAATCTGACAGAGGAAAACGAAATGTACAAGCGAAGGTCTCTAATAGCATTCGCTCTGAAGACGAGATTGACGATTATTTCCTTATCAGTGAAAGAGCTTGTAAGAAAGTTACGAGTGTTTTTGTCCCCCCAATTGCTTGAATGCTCGTTACCTTTACTGATCTGAAAGCGTCGCACTACGCAAACACAACTTAATTTCCAAACTCATTCGACCCACTCTTTTAAATCTTGCTCTAGGAAAAGAGAACATTGGAATAGAGGAATATAGCTTTAGTCAATCTACACTGGAACAGGTAAAGTTTACTCGATTATTTTATCACCATACATTGAGATATACGAAGACTTTTCAATCACACAGGGATGGCGCAGTGGTGAGAGCACTCGCCTCCCACCATTGTGGCCCAGGTTCGATTCCCAGATCCGGTG
>NC_090890.1:9982051-9987051 GCF_036669925.1 Montipora capricornis
GGTCCCTTTTAACATTTAATAAATGGCCAAAAAAATGCCGTCATTGAAATAAGCAAGCAGTATGACACACTACAAACAAATATCCACTAGGGTCAACAGCTTTGATGTATCTCCCAAGGAGAAGAGGAGGACGTGGGCTGAAGTCGATTGAAGAACAATATAAGGTCACCAAGATAAAGTAAGCAGTTACGATGTATGCCAACAATGACAAGAAGATCGAGATGGTGAGAAGGTTTGAGGAAACGTCGGAGGCGTCAGGGCGAAGGTCGCTCGTTAAAGATGCAAAGAAGTACGCGGGTGAGCTGGACCTCCATCTCAACTTAGTTCATATGGGGCCGACAGGTACGGTGTCACTGGTGACAGAAATGAAGAGATCGAAGGGAAGAAGATAGGAGCATGGGTGAAGCGCGCCCAGCAAGGAAAGAACGCTGACGAGTTGAGAGCAGAAAGATGGCAAGGAAAATTCGTAGTTTAGAGATGGGATAGTTTTAAACCGCGCAAAAATATCCCTGTACTATTGAGCATCACCGATAGGAAACTCGAGTATCTCGAGATGCGCAGAACGTATGCGCAATAACAATAGTAGGCACTGTCCTTGAACTGGCGCAAAAGCGTGAGGCCATAAGGTCACATTCACATTACTGCTGAGGAAATCAACACCAAGAAACTGAAGATACTATTGTCAAGACGAACTGTTTTCTTGGAAGGAAACATATCACGCAGCAGTATACAGATCTAAATCTAAGGTATCATAGAAGAAAAACCATTGCGAAATGAAATCTTACAGACCTTACAGGATGACCGAAAAGCAAACGACAACGCACCCTTGACACTTAATTGAGATGTGCTTGTTTGTGTCTGATTTCTGTTAAATCGGGCTGGAAAATTTGCAGGGGTAAGAGTTGGCGGAACAGTAACTTGACTGGTTGATGATGAAGGCGCCTGAGATCTCTTAGAGGATAGCAAGTCTTACAAAACGTCTTCCGTTGGTCTTCGTTGTTTCCCGCCGTTCTCCGCCATGCTGTTTTCCTGTGGCCCGGACACTGTCTGTAAGTGCTCTTACACGAAGTACAACCCCAGTGTCCGGTTATCAACAATCTAATCGATAAGAAGTTTTATGTATGTATGCTCCGCGCAGAGCTGGTCAAAAATGTGGCTCTAAGTTTCATATTTAAGGTAAGCCCTATTTGTGTGAATGAAGTCAAATATTTGAAGACACTTTTGTATGTATGCCTCGAGTTGTATAAATGTTTAAAGAAAGACTTATGTATTTGCAAGATGTTGTCAGTGTTTATTTGGGAACAAGTTGGATATTTCCACATCTAGTTGTATCTATAGGCCCTATGCAAAAATGGCTGTCAGCCTTACTGACCTCGTTCTTGAGTTAAAAAAAACAAAAGAATATTTCATCTTGAACGAGGCTAGTCAGGCTAATTTGAATGCAGACAAAAGAACATTAAAATGGCAGGCATTTTTGCACAAGGTCTATATGAAACAAGTTTTACATATCAAGAAGAAGTCTTCTATATAATAAGGAGAAGTTTTATATATATTAAGGAAGTGTTTTTGTCGGTTTTGGCGCGTCATAAATAAATGAATTCATTTTTTTATCGGAATAATAGGACCAAAGCGGGAGATTCGCTCTCTTCTGACAACAACTTCTTTTGCGAGACTGAAATAGCACGCGTGCTAACGGCGTATTTGAACTTGAACGCTATAAGTACCGGTACTTGTAGCGTTCAAGTTCAAATACGTCGTCTGCTCGCAGGCTAGACTGAAATGTATAAGTGTGGCAATCTGGCAACTGTTTTTATCCTTTATAGTCCAGTTTTCTTGTATCTAATGTTGTTAAAGTTCTGGTGGTATTGAAAGCCTCTGTGCTATTTTAAACACTAATTACAACGCGTATTGATTCATCGCTTTTTTTTTTTTAAATCTTTATGTTATTTGGTTTCTTTAAAGTTATTTTCTTTAAATACAAGGGCCATACTAACGAAGTTTACCGTAGAATACGCCCCGCTGTATTGGATTTCGTGCGAGCCACTACACAATGGAAGTTTTAAGAAGTCTTATCGGCCCGATCCTTTTAATTTAAATGAAACCAATACATGAATTTGGCGTTGTCTCCTATGATTTCCCAAAGTTTTGTCACCTTTCCAAACTCTTTTGTGATTTGCTATCTTTGGCGGAACATAATTAAAAGACAGTTTCTCTATCAAATATCATAGTTCAATTTATTTAATGTTTTTTTTTTGTATACATATTGCCGCTGCGCTCGACTTAACAAACTGTAGTTAATCACCAAAATTAAATTTCCTTTTCAAGGGGCTTATATTTAGTCGTTTGTCAAGTTAAAGAAAAGTGTGATTCAGTCTCGCATCAGTCGTTGTTTTAATAAAGAAAATTAACCATGTAAGAATCAATTGTTCTTTTATGAAAAGCAGGGAACACATTTGAACACGAATAGTCAAAGAAAACAATAGATTCAGTATATTAGTTGACCCTCTTACTGTCTCCTTTATATCAAAGGTGTGGCTTTGTGAAAATCCACGCTACAAAGTAGAACAACGACGGTGATTCTTCGATTCGACCACAAGACGTCTCCTGCGGAGGTTCGGCCACTCGAGTTTCGATTGGTTAACGTGACAAGGTAACCAGGGGGCAGATAATAACATTACAAGCGTGTTTCCCAAGGAACAAGTGTTTAACATAAATCGGGTTCGATTGAACTAGGGAATGATTTCTGGTCAAACGTCATTTAGGCTGCCAGACTTTCAGTCAGACGTTTACATTTGAGGGCAAATAGTGGCAAATTATGGCAGCTTTGCCCAGAGAGAGCTTACAAGTTGAACCAGCCGTGAAGGCATCTGCGGCGAACAGGGACCTCAAACAAAAGAACAACCGCGCTTCACATAACTGGCAAAGGGCGAAAATTGCTCTGGAAAGAGAAAAACAACGATGGAAAAAAGAGAATTTGGATGACAGGAACAAGTTGCTGAAGCAACGACAAGAGTTGCGGAGCACGTCGCTTTCTTTAACGAAATCGAATTCTGAGAGCCCCTCCGAAGATGAAGGAGCAGTTTCTACACAGCAAGTCAGACGACAAATGTCGCTGAAAGATGTTTACGACGCTTTGATCGCAGCACAACGAAAAGAACAAGACGACTCTTCCTCGGTTAGGAGCGTAAAATCGGACTCGACGGTGGTAATGTCTTCGACAGCAAGCTTCGAACGAAAGCGAGTGGGACGCAAGTCAGTTAGTTTTTCGCTCCAAGGACTGCAGAAGGCAAACAGCAGCCTGCAAAGTAAATTACAGGCTCTTGAGATGGCTCAACAAGGTTCGGCTGTTGATAACGAAATCCGACCGCATTCTGGTTCGCCAGCGAGTCATTTTGATTTGACCGACGAAGAACGAAGTTTAGGGCCAACGCTAAGACTACCACCGTCCCATCTGCCGCCTATAGCGCGAGGCGTAAATTTCAAACCTCGAGTTAGGAACTTTAAAAAAGATCAAGCATTTATAGCGCGACAAAACGTCAAAGAGAATACACTTGATGACATTCGCTACTGTCGATACTTGAGAAAAGTTGGCCGCTCACGACCAGATTCGTGTGATACAACGAGAACTCAGCATCATCACTACCGACTCTCTCGCCTAAATACCAAGCCGTGAAAAAACTGAAAGGACTCGGCTTCCAGCTATGTTAAAGATCTTGTTTTCAGAAAAGCAAATGAATAAGGACACGACTAATTTGACTGCAATGATCATTGTCGATCACAAACACAGGAGGTTCATTTGCATTTTACTAGAATTTTCTGAGTCGAAAGTTTTCGACATAACAACATTGTAATTTTCTCTTCACTTCGTAGTAGTGAAGTGAAATGTCTTAGAAGGAAAAATGAAGGTGAGCAAAGATAGCCGGGAGAGAAGAACTGTGCGCGCAAAAGGAAATGTTCAGGATTCGCTTCAGCAGTGAGAAACGTAGAGAAAATTGAAGATCACGCGTCATGATACATGTACCTATATACACGAGAATAACTTTAAATGTTCGTTTGAAAGCAAGGAACATGGAGAAAGAGACAGGGTCAGAATTTAAAGGTTAATGGTAATGAATTAATATTCAAAAGTTCTAGAAAAAAAGTGGAGCTGCTTTTCTTGTCGGAACAATAGGAGCATTTAATCTGCGTTTTAATAGAAGTGCCCCGATAATGCGACTGACATAAATTAAGGCATGTTTTTGACATCGAGAAAAGAAAGCCGTCATGTCCGCAAATATTGCGCTTTTTGCAGTATGGAATTGGTGATATTGACGACAAATTAACAGAGTACATAAATTACGCACACACGAAAATAAGCAATTAAGAATCGCATATATTACATGATTTCGTGACTTCATGGAGCAAAACATGTATTTGTGAGGCATTACCCGAATAAAAAAAAAAACAACAACAATAAAGTCTTTGTTTTCCTATGAAAGGCATTCTAACCCCAAATTGCTTGAATTTCACCGCCTAACATGCGTAAATTGCTTTTTCAAAGAATGCTAACGCGTGGTCCAGATAAATGTGCCAATTAAAGGCTACTATATAGCTTTCAGTGGTCACGTAAACACGAATGATGACGTGCTCCGTTTGCAATTAGCGAAATATTCACTTGCATCAAAGTAGCTTGCCTCAAAACAATAATAAACACATTCACATCGGATTGGCATTTCGCGCGGCCATTTTTCAAAAGTATAGCCAAAACGATAACCGACAATCCCAGAGTTCTGGACGCGAAATAAAAGAGCATAAAGCCTCTCATGTATTGGGGCTCTCTTTACCTTCAATAAGCCACAAAGTAACACAAAAAATGTCAATATTTAATTTCAAATCAAACATGAAATTGCCAAAATAAGACGATTATTTGCATTGGAAACTGAAAATCTACCAGAATTTCATTTTTGGGCATACTAGAGATGCTGCCTTGAATGAAGACACTTTCCTCTCTATACAAACAC
>NC_090890.1:9992051-10004551 GCF_036669925.1 Montipora capricornis
CTAAGAAGAAAATTGGAACTCGAAACCTAATGCGCATGCTCAGTAAGAAAAACTTGTACTTCCACTCCAATTGCAAGTTACATGTTCAATTTTATTTCATTCTGCACATTCTGTACGCGAGTTCAACAGCCGTACTCAGAAAAAGGTACAAGAAGCACTATGAGTTTCTCTTCAAATACAATGTGCCGTACTTTGAAGAGCATGTAAGAAAAAAAAAAGGAGGAGCGAAATAGAGAACGAAAAGAAATACTGCACCATACTACAGTTACACACTTCTAAATAGCGATACTTGTTCTGCAAACAGGGTGTGCAAAAAAAGAATCAGTGGAAAGAAAAACGAACTTTCGTCGGGACTACGGTGCGACACTTTTGGCGTAACGCGCGCAGTGAAAAAATGTGATTGGTTGTGCAACTGTGCGATTAACCAAAAGAAAAATAGCCAAGGGTAAAATGACCGTTGAATCGCAGAATATTAGTACTCCAAACAAAACAAACAAGTGCAAGACTTTAAATCTAAACCTAAATAAAACCAAAAAAAGGAAAGTGAATTCAAAAGTCAAGATTGCATATTTACCTTGATCACCACATATCCCTCTTTTCCGCGAAAGGCCCAACATTCCCCTGGCGTATTTCCCGGCTGAGGAAAAAAAAAAAGAACCGACGGGCAAAGTAAGCTTCATCCTGAAATGAAACATTGTGCACAGGCTCACCTCGTGCCAGGTTTGTGAAGGTATTTTTTTACAGTGCTTTCAGTTATCTTTGAAGGAATTATCTTGTGCGGTTTTTTTTTTTCAAAGGTTGGCCGTGTAGCACTGATATTTCAACAGAGCTATCTATTAGAGTGTAATTACATGGCCGGATTACATGGAAATAACGACAGTACCTAAAATTACTTATTATATGGAGGAGAGTGTTTTACTGGCAACTAAACCACTCGTAGATTCCATACGCCACTACATCCGAGACCCGAGTGGCGTATTTTCCGTATGTCACGATTCCCGCCTTTTTTTATAAAGCCCAGCCGTATTTGTAAAACTTGACTACTTTGAAACACAATAAAATCGGAAATATTCAATATTTAGTCTCCATATAATAAAAAGAACATCACACGTTGGCTCGAAGATATGAATTTTATGTTCTCGTGGCAAGAACAATATCTCACTCGTTCGCTTCGCTCACTCGTGAGATATTGTTCTTGCCACTCGAACATAAAATTCATATCTTCTCGCCCCCGTGTAATATCCTCTATTTATCGATTCTCGATCATCGTCATCCTAAATAATGTATATATTTAGGCAAGCCTAAAAGCGAAACTTCTCAGTTATTGTGTTTTGATATTTTTATACCTAGTATGCTTACCATATGACCAGTCCTACAAATTAGTGAGCTCTTTTCGCCGTTTCATTTTCGTCACCATAATTTAGACTATTTTCTCATACTCGTGCTAACTCTTTCTTCTGCTGCTTGTCACTATTATACTTTCGTCTCGATTCGGGTTCTTTCTTGCTCTCTTTCTCTCTGTTGTTTGTCACTGATATTTCGCCTGTTTTCTCGTGTTCTCAGTTTCACGTTGAGCGTCACTTACTCGTCGTCTGCTTACTGTTTTTTTCCTTTCTCTTCCTTCCTTGTTAAACGACATAAAAAATACTTTGCTTGTGCTTTTGGTTTCCTTCAAAATTTTTGCTTGTTTTACTAAAACGCTGAGTCAAAAGTACACTGCCCACGCATCTTCGCGCCAAAAAAACGCGGGTTCTAGCCCGTCTAATTTCCCGCCAAAAAAACGCGGGTTCCAGCCGTGCGACAAAGGTACCTGCGTAACTACCTGCGTACGGACGAACGATCATCCAATGACGTCATAACGAAAATCAAAATTTCTCTCATCTTTGAGTTTCTTAGCCATGGTGATCCGCGCGCGTTTCGGCGAGCGGGGCACCGTTATTACTTTTCGTCACCACATTCGGTCCTAAAACCACGGCGATATTGCTTTACTTTCACTGATTCTCAGCTGAGTATTTAATGCAATCTCGATGCAAAAACCATTCTCGCGATTCTGTTGGTCAACACCGAAAATAATGACCTTTGGGTGACTCTGAAATCATGCAAGCGATGAGAAGGGGGTGTTTTTTAAAACGATGGCCGTGTAGCACTTAAATCTCAACAGACATCTATAAGAATGCATTAAAAAGAACTCTCTTTAGTTCTGACCAGGGTGGGAAACCTTCCTTCGCTGTAAAGGGAAGACTCTCTTGATATCAAACCCTAGGTTTTGCCATCCCACCAAAATCAACTATTTCTTTGTCCTTGTGTGGGTCCATTTCCATTACTACGGCTAACAATGGATTACATGGGAAATCAAGTATATAAATCAGTGCAGTCTCGGAAATTTGAAAGAATTGTGGTTGTCAACCGCTGGTAACAAAAATGGACCTTCACTACAACCTCGCAGAATTCTTAAAGGAAACCTCCACTAAAACAAGAATACACCTTTAAAATATTTAACATAATGTTTACAATCAAAATTGTTCAAACGTTTTCCAATGGAATCGTTTGTATCTGAAATAAATGAATTTCAAAAACGCTTGTTTTTGTTTTCAAATTTCCTGGGCGCCGCCATCCTGAATAATTGTGACGAGTTATGGCTGCTCTTTTGTATTTGCACAAAGAGATTTTGTTTAAAAACAATAGAGCAACCATGACACGTCACAATCATTCAAGATGGCGGCGCCTGGGAAATTTGAAAACCAAAACAACCGTTTTTAAAACTTATTTATTTTGGGTACAAACGCTCCCATTGGTAAACCTTTGAACAATTTTGATTGTGAGCATTACGTTCACTATTTTAAAGAAATGTTCCTGTTTTAGTGGACTGGGGGTTCCCTTTAACAGGCCAGAGGTAGTTTTTTGTCTATGTGCGGACTCTGGGAAGCGAAAGCAGTCTTACAGAGAAGAACAACTTAGTTTTAAATCGTTTACTTCGGGGAAGTCTCTTTCGTTAACGACGAGTTTTGAATTCGAAAAAAAAAACCAAGATAATTCGAGGCAAAAACGAATTTTATTTTGGCGAGTAAACTTTAAAAAAAGTCTGTCTGAATTTTCTTAAACCCAATTGCAATCCGTTCCAATCTTGTCCGTTATTGTCCATTCACTAATCTCTACGGCTTTTTTTATATTTCTTTTATGTTTTGCTACAGTTTGTAATGGTTATTGCAGCCGGCATGTTTCATTCTATTTTACGGGCATCTTGCGAGTCGCGAAGTTATCTAAAATTACACGACATAGCGCTTTCAAGAATTCCGACAACGAACACACCTGAATGATCACTCTTGGTGTCCTGACTTCATACCACATTGGAATACCAAACACAAGGAATTGTGGAGCTCCGTTTGAAAATGTCGGTGAGTGATATGCACTGTGTATCTGACCACCTACAACAGACGGGACTTGGTTAAAGTGACACTAGAAACACTATGAACAAGGCAAACGGAGATTGACATTGATTTTTACCCTTAGAAGGTCCCCTACGGGAGCCTTTTCCTGGCTGAAATTTTCGAAAAGGTAAGTTTTGATCCCTACAATTTTCGAATCACTAGACTTTCAGCGAGCCGGGAAATCCGAACAGATGAAAAATTTTCTGGGGATAAAAATAAAATTATATGCCTATATCCACCGTTTAAATACCAAAAAACGTTTAACAATGAAATTTTTAAGTGGTTTTGAACTATATTCTCGTTGGGTGCCCCTGTGACAAACTCACCAATTCAATAGCAATCAACAGTTGTCGTGTGTGAGTTTCTCACAGGCAAAACGAAGCGAGAGCTCGTGGCGGGAATACCTCAGTGCAACCAAAGCAGTAAGCGGTACTTATCACTTCAAAATACATCCATCGTTTCGTTCATCTGCACGTCCAGAACTGTGGTCACCCAAGCAAAGTTCAATTAAAGCTTGAGCGTCGTTTGCAGGCCTTGGACGATTGTAAGTACCCTAGATCTTCAAAGTCAGATTTTTAAGAATTTTACAATTCGAATTTTAATCAGTTTACCTGCGGATTCTAAGGCGTAATCTGGCATTCCAATCTTGTCTGCGTCCCAGCGTTGTAAAGCTTGTTCGATTTGAATGGTTATTAATTTGAGCAAGTCTCCGCCATTACCTTTGACGGCTGCCTAGAAACAATATTTTATATGCAAATTAACAAAAAACGTCACCGTTGATAAGAACACTTATATAAATCAGTTTCATGTTTTTGCGATCTAAGGGTTACCAGTTGTTTGAGTTAATTCACTTCAAGACATAAATGTATCATTGAACATAATATCACTTGTATAGTACCAGTGAGCTGGAAAGAAAACACGTGTTGAAAGAAACGGTTACGGCTTGTGTATGGCCGGCCTAATCGGCGTTTATCGGCGATATGAAACTAAATTTGCACACGCTTTGGTTATTTTATTAACAATATAATGTAGCAGTACAATAGAATGTCAAACAAGAATATGAGGTGTTTTTTACTATCACTGAGGAAGGCCTTTTAGAGCTAGTTTGGGTGGTAAGCAAACCCAAGAGAGAAGTACTAACGTAAACTTTGTGCATGTCTTAGGGGCTTTGAGATTTTGGGTGATACCGTCAGAATCGTTGTTATCAAGTAACCAGGGGCCCGTTTCTCGAACTCTCGAAAACTTTTCGGGCTCGAAAAGCCACGCATTTGAGAAAGTGCGATCCACTTGTTTGCAAACACTGGTCATTTAACATGTTTTACAGGAAAGAAAAAAGCAAAACGTTTGTGAAGTTTGATGACTCAAGATCTCTTCGTTTCTAAGATACAGATGGAAGTGTTGCACCCGAAAAGTTCCGCGACTTTCGAGAATCGGGCTTCCGAGGTCAAAATTACGTTTGAAAGCAAAATCACTATTGTAGTCCAAGGCGAAGGAATTTTCGTCGTTTGCGAATTGTGAAGTTGCAATTTCTTAATTCGATGGGTTGCTAGTTCATGTTTCTTGCGAGAAACCTAAGTTAATTTTGAATGACGTGTGTATTTCTTTTCTACCGAAACGTGCATTCAGTTATTGCATACCTTGTCATCTAGGAAAATCTTTTGGTAACTCTGTGCATTGCACACTGCAAGGAAACAAGGGTTTGTAGGTGAAAGGTTTACAACAACGTGATTATATTTAACAACTGCGTCAGAAAACGTTTCTCCCAAGTTCAAACATCTCCATGCTTCACATCTCGGATAAACAGTGGTTTCTTCGCAGTTCTATACGACAACATCCAGCCCACTATGAGAAACCTAGAATCCCCCGCTTTAAACCCCTGAGCTCTGCTAATTACCACACTACGCAAAGGATATCGGAAGGATTCTGTTAAAAGATTCTCTGATTTAGTTCAGTGTTATCAAGTAACCTGCATTGCTGGAAATGTTATCTGTCGAAAGGACAGTTCTATAAGAATTAATGAGCTTGAGCGCACAGACCCCTGTAAAGTTACAACAAGACAACTGCTGCTATCTAGTGTATAGGATACAACACGCTGGCTGATCCCCATAAAAGGTTATTGGTATCATGCACTTAAGACTGAATGAGCAGCATCTGCATGTTAGTGCTAGAAAAGGGTGCTACGCACATAAAAAGTCTAGCATGCTGGCCAGCGGATTCCATTTTTCATTTGCCAACTGCGAGGTTGCATCTCAACAAAGAGGTGAACAAGGAAGTTGAAGTAGCAGATAAGTAAAGGGAGATGCTTTGATGTACATTTACCGGTAGGGCAGAAACTTCTGAACTTACACATGTTTCCCTTTTCCAGTTTACTGAGTCTCTCTCCCAGTTGTTTAAGTCCCAATTCCTTCTTTCCAAAGTTTTCAAGGGAAGAACTCTCCTTGAAAGACAAGAGTAAAACTCCCAATTCAAACTATCACTTGAAGTAAAGTACCAGCCCATATGGATTTAATCATAACATTAGTAATTATTACTATTGAAGGACTATCTGCAGAGCCAAACACCAGTTACTTTGCCTTTCCTAAACTTACATTGTGTGCTGTTCAAATTTTAACCAACGTACTGTCTTGCTTTTTACCACTGCCAATCATGTTTGCAGGCACAATTCGCAAGATCAAAATGAGGTAATCAAAATGCTGGATGTGATCCATTAACGTTTTTTACATAAGCAGCACCTGACAGTTTCTCTTTTCAATGTCTGATAGTAGGGTGAAGTTAACAATAATTAATTTGCTGCAGTTGAGCATTTCCCCGTGTTTTGAATATCTGTGGCTCTTACAAACAATTGTCAGATAGGAGAATTCACATGTAACTGGCGATGGAGATCAGTGATTTTTCGGACGCGAAGCGGATGAGCGCGCGACGAAGTCGCGAGAGGTCCCGTGCCCGGTCATGATACTGAGGACTTTTGAAAGTCTACAAGAAAAGTGGCAGAAAGAAATTCAATTAGAATTTACAGAAAAAACTTTAAATTCAGTTGTTATTAGTACTTTCTTGCGAGTGTTTTTGTTGTACAACGCTAAGAATTGAAGGCCATCCACGCGTATCATCACGAACGTTGGTGTGAGGCCACCATTTTGGAATTGTAGTAAGGGGAAGACTGGGACGAGTTTAACGTACAAGATGGCGCAAAGGATTGCAAAATCGCCCCTGTTGCAAGAAGATACCCGGTTATAAGACGTAACTTGACTTTGTAGCAAACAAGCAATTTCTTTGAGAAAAAATGATGTGCCTTATAACCGAAAAACTACGGTATATATATATATATATATATGACTTTCATTAATGTTCTCTCCAAATGTACCACATTATTATTGTTATTATTATTATTATTATTATTATTATTATTATTATTATTATTATTATTATTATTATTATTATTATCGAGCAACAGTGCCTCTATAGCTGCTCAAGGTACAACAAGTATGATGATAATCTTCTGATGATCTGCATGAGCTGCACTATGTGACTCATATATTCTCTCCAAAAGTTTTCAAATTTCAGAGTTACCCAATGACACCTCAAACGCCCTAGGACACCCCCAGTTGACGAGTAAAATCGTCTGGCATTAGACAGAGTAAAATCTGTTAAGTCTCGATCACTCCCAGGGATCAGTGGGTTAACAACTTTGGTGTGATCATGAAGGTTGCCGAAGACACAGAATGAACCATTCCAAGTTTTAGAATGATAGCTAAATAACAAAAAGCAGTCACAATAAATGAAAATAAATGGAAGAAATTGATAGGTTTTTCACCCCACTTCCCTAATTCATGGCTGAAATTCATTCTGTAATTAACTTAATTTTAGTGCAGTTCATGCCAGCTGAAATAGGCCTTTTCTTAGCAAAATGACAGAATCCAGATCTAAACATTACTTTCAATTGGGTATTTTTGCTTATTTGTTGCACAAAATTTTCACCAACAATAAACCAGATCCTTACCAGCTTGTCATGAATTAAAGCGTTAATTGTTATCATCCAACCTATTAAGCTCAGCCACATAAAAATCGAAAACCCAAAGCAAATCCAGTAAATGTTAGCCTGTGAAAAGGAAAACAATTAATGTAAGGTAGTCATGTTAGTTAATCATGTCCTGAGATGGCTAAATGCTTGATGACTCAGAGAAGGAACTCTCCATAAAAATGATGGAAATGCAGATCAGCTCTGTTGCAGGTAAAAACCACATACTTTGGTCTTCACATTTGGCACTCAGGAAAAATGAACATTTCTACTGTCTAGGTATCATTTAGGGTTGCATGTACATGTAAAAATTCTGGAGTGCTGACCTATTTTAAATATTTTAATGACAACACTTGAAGACCTGTTCATAGATTGAAGGAAATTTGAGGACATGCAATGTCTTGACCATAATAATTAACAATATTTATTATTCACTGTAGAGGAGGTGAATAATAATTGTTTTAGTGTATGCCACACAGGTTGAATAAAAAACGAACCAAAAACAGTGGAGAATTTCAAATCAGGTGCGCCAGCTACTCGAAGGTGAATGGTACTTGCCTGGATAATCACCTCCGAGTTAGCCAATCAGTGCACACAGAGAGCACTATTCACCAGTGTTGTATATATACTAATAATTATTAGTATCACCCAACTAGTGGACTAATGCAAATGCTGCATTTTGATTAGTTACACTACTAGAGGACTATTAGTAATAGTCCTCGAGTAGCAAAAAGCATGATGCTTTCTTTCGTTTTATTCCCAAATAAATATATTTTCAACTTGCATTTCCTAACTTTATTATTGCCTTTTCTGTCCGACTATTTGGGTGATACTAAAACAATAATCATTGGACCCTTCGCCCTCAAGGGCCACAGGTCGTAGCCTTTGTGGGCTACAGGTCTAATTGTTAATTAGGTCTAGCCTGTCTGCTATCTAAAATAAAAAATACTGGTAGCATCTCTGTAGTGCGATAAGTTAAATCCAGGGCCCGGTTGTTCGAAAGCCGACTAACTTTAATCCAGGATTAGCCTAAACTCTTGTCTCATGTTTTCAACTTTTTGGTGAAAGTTTCTTTTGCTTATTTTTGTTTTCAAGATTGACTTCCTCTAATGTAAAGTTTTGCCAAATATCAGTGTTGAACAGCATTTGGGAGTAGAGAAATAAACTCCTTGGTTAATTTTTAATCTGGGATTAGCGTTAATCAGCTTTTGAACAACCGGGCCCAGGTCTCCAATACTAAAAACTCTCAGTTGGCCAGTATCAAAAACACCACATCATTGTTTCCAGTTTCTCTTAGGACCATTGTAAGTCCGAAGAGAAAATAAAAATAATGCTGCAACATTTAGGAGGGACAAACAGAGTATTATGGTGTTTTTGATACTGGCTAATTACTGGTAATCCTTTTTCATTAAAAGTACCTGAAAATTGAAACCATTCACACCTTACACTTCTTAATGGGATATTTTCCCTCTCAAAACAGTGATTTCTACTGCCAACAATATGATTTTAACATACAATAAGCAGAATTTCTCAGCGGTCATAATTAAAGATCATAGCAACTGCTCTCCATTGAACTAATAGACATTACTTAGATAAACATGGCCAACAGCAGTGATATTTTGTTCTATTGCTCCCGGGAAAACTGCTCTATATGGGTTAAAACATTCAAAATGTCATTAAAGAAAGGTATGATCAGTCTTAGACATTACTTTATACGAGACACTGAGGGATGTTGAGGTGCAAAGGGTTGTTAGATTACTTTGAATGATTGATATACATACATGTATGTAACCCACCTTTTTTACTATTTTAAACACTATGCTTTGTTCCTTGTTCTTTGACTCCTTATCTACATTTTCTTTGTCTTTTGTATCTAAAAACAATAAAAGAAATAATTTCAGAAACTAAGTATAGATCAAGGTTCAAGCAAATCTTACACTAGAGTGAGGAAATTAGAGTCTAACAGTCTATCAGCGCATCTAAGCCACCTTAAGCTTAAGTAAGCTTGTTGTGTTCCTTTTTCCCATCCAATAAAATAACAAGTTTTAAAGGGCTGAGTGGCATCTTTTTTTAAAACAACAGGACCACATATGAAGCACCCTTGTCTTCCTTTTTGTGAATCAGAATTTAATAGTTTTAAGTTATTTATTTATTTGAATCAGGGTGACTCTCCTTGGAGGGACAAGTTTTGGCACGTCACTTGACTGTCACATCTCCTTTCAAGGTAGCAAAAGCACCCTTGGGACATCCCTTTGCATTTGAAGGCATGCCCAACTTGCCCATTGGGAAAGCAAACTTGGTATTGTCACTTGCCCAATCACCAGGGTTCCTCCTCTTCCTTGGGTTACTAACCAATTCACTCCTAAAGCAGCCCCTCATTAATGAGCAAAATCATCTGGCATTAGACAGAGTAAAATCTATGAAATCGCACTCTCACATGAAAGCGTAAAATAAAAGCTATCCTATGGAACATGTATGCACCCATTACACAGGAAACAACTTCAAGACATTCTTCCGCATTGTTAAGAAAGACACGTACGTTAAAAATATTATTTTGAATGCCCAGTCAGTTCAATCACTCCCTAGATTTTATAATGATTTTAAATGTTTTTGAGTCTCTTCTACAGACCGTTTATTATTTTTTAGTTGCAGGTGTCAATTCTTAAATAGTTCTACCTTGTATCTCAATTATCTAAACTAGCATTTCGACATAGTACACATTTTATTTTATGTAATATTTTTAGTATAATAACACACGACCCCACAAGCACGTCACTGCTTTTAAATTTTATCGTGTTTAAAGAAAGAATGTGTATGTATGTATGTATGTGGATCATACACTTACCAGGCAAAGTATTTTCAGGATTATCCAAACCTAACAAAAAAGAAAATCTTTATTTTGGTTAAAAGCTTGTTAGTATTCCAAATAAAATAAATAGGCATATTGAGTGCAATTTTCCTCAGGCTGAGCAAAACAAAATAAGCTGAAAATGTTTTTCTCACACACAGCTGAGGACTAGAAAGCAATGAATTATTGATAAACACGTAAAACAAAATAAATGATAAAATTTTTTCAAAATTACATATTTAGTTTACTCACCATAGAGATGTTGAGGATCAAATCTTGAATTATTGATAATATTACTGGTGTTAAGCAGTGAATTGTTATTATCCACCGGAAAATCATGTGTTATAAGGTCATTGTCTAGCTCCCGGCTTTTGCGAGATCTAAGAGATCTTGATGACTGTCTATCCAATTCAGTGAAGGATTGATCTTTTCTGTCAGGAGTATTTTGCAACAAGCTAATTTTACTTGGTGTTCTGCTTGATTTTCTTGGTGTATCATCTAACAGAAATCAAATTCACACGGGTTAAAATGTAAAATGGAAAGTAGAAATTGTCAATGCTCCTTCTAATTCTTGGGTTTTACTCACGTGATCAACAGCCATGTTTTTCAACAAAAACAAAAGAAGACGTTAGCATAATAATAGCTTTCAATTCCCAGAGGATTGGATCGGGACACCAACATGGCCATCATTTCATTGTTTGGGGACACCAACATGGCGGCTGTGACGTCATGTGAAATCCAAGAATTATAGTGATATTTCTTGTTTACAAACATTGACGTCACATTTCTTTTGACAACCAAATTTGCCAACCATGGAACAAAAGATTATAGTTATTGTTTCAACAGCTAACTGGGTTCTGGTTAGCATATTTAGTAACAATGAGTGACGTCTCGAGATACATCGCTATATCACTGAAAATGTTAAATAAAAATGGAAGACAATTTGATATAGTGGAAAGTGCCTGTACAAATTTCTATTTTCTTTACTTAAAAAAATTCTGGAAGGTGACACCACTTTGCATTGCACAGTTTTCTACTAAGAAAAAGGAAACAATCAATTGTACGTTTTAACGAATTCCCAAGGGGTTATTTTAGTACCTCCTGTATTCATAATCAAGCCTATAGTTATTCCAAGTTTTCAAAATTCATTCTGCTATGAGGCTAGATTACGGGAAGCCTCAGCTTTCAAAATGAACTCAAACCAATTTTTGTTAAAAATATGGAGCCTTAATGTTAAATTTCAATCAAAATTCTCGTACATTTTAGCTTAATTGTATTATTCTTGAAAAGAAGTAAGACAGTTTACTAAGTGACTCACTCTTAAAATTCTTTTTAAAAAATTGCTACACAACTCACCTAGTTGTAGCATCTCTAGATTCACGTCTTTATCGGAACGTAAACTTCTCCTGCTTATGCTCATAGCGATAATAAATCGTCTTCGGAACAGAGTTATTTCGATTTTGTTATAGAAGTTAAGATTTGAATCTTTGGTAGGAAACAGTAAATTCAACGAACGCGCGAATTTTGTGCCTCGTTTCAAAGTAGCGAATTGATATTTTTCCCGCTAGGGGACGGGCGTATATTGACCAATTCCCGCTTATTATACAAATAAACTTTACAGAAATTTTAGTACTGGAGTTGGTCGAAGTCTTGACAACAGATTAAGACGTTATAAAAGACATGATGAAACTTAACCTCAGTGAACAACTAAAGAGATAAATTTATAAATGATAACAAGGGAAAACTTGGAAAACTTTCCACTATGGCAATTTGAAAATGATTTTTTGCATCATAAACAATTATTTATTTGACACTTAATATTGAACCAATAAGCAATGATGGAAATAGTTATGAAAATGAATAAATTTGAAATACCTCAGTACTAGTAAATCCTCTACTCACCGAAGAGATGTTGAGGATCCAGTCTTGAATTGTCATTATCCGCCGGCAAATTGTGTTTTGTTATGTCATTGTCTAGCTCTCGGCTTTTATGAGGCCTTAGCGTTTTTGATGATCGTCTGTCCAATCCTGCGGAGGAGCCATCAGTACCATCTGAGGTATTTTGCGACAAGGTAATTTTACTAGCACTTCTGTTTGATTTTCTTGGCGTATCATCTAACAGAGAACAAATTCAGTTGAATGAAAATTGGAAATTACTGAACTGAGTTGAAGTTATCATTGCCTAATTCAATTCAAAGCAAATTATATT
>NC_090890.1:10009551-10022051 GCF_036669925.1 Montipora capricornis
AATCTCGAAGCTGGGGATACCGTTGCGTTCTTTTTCCCCGCCTTTGCTATTTGCTAAAATAATTCGAATGGCGTCACTTTGACCTCAAATTCCTACACAATTTTAAATGCGCACAATCACCACCGGATTCAAAATATTATTATTTACCAAATAAAGTAGTTCCTTTACCTCAGTTACTGGTTTATGCAATTTTTTGGGTGCATTTTAAAACGCTATGGATATCCTAGCTGTTCGGATTCTTTGTGGTTAAATAATGTATACACAAATTTTGAAAAATCGGCTAACTGGCCCCTTTCATCCAACAAAATGCCAAAAACGCAATCTCAGTTTAATTCGCATATCTCAGGAGAAAACTCCCCCGAATTTTCATTCTCAGTGCCTACGTCTTATTTGCAGTGACAACATTTCTTTCAGCACATAAACAGACTCCCCCATGTTTTCAAAGAGAATCATCACGCGCTAAGCGTGGGATACTAACGTGGGAGTGCAATGTAACAAGTAGCTTGATCTCAAGTTAAACGGGGGGGATCCAACGGGGGTAACTCCGTGGGTGTTTTTGAAAATGTAAAGCGATGTCTTTACCTGACTTTAACAAAAAGAAATGTCGACAATCCCGCTCCCTTTCTATTCCAGATCCACTCAAACGATCATATTGCCTCGTGCCTAAGTGTTCTCACAGTTGCCGGTAGCATCTTTCTTCGGTCTTGCGTCGGGGCTAATTGCGTTACATCGATCACATTGTGATAACGTGGATGTGTCCAACTTTCAACCTCCATAAAGAAATATCATCGCTTTTTATATTTTGTTGTATGACTAAACTTTCTTGTATAACTAAGCCGTCCACATATATAAATTTTATAAAAAAAGGGCAATAGTTTTTTTTTCAGTTGTAATATGAAGAATTCTTTCAGAAGACATGTCCTAAAGGTCACACAAATTTTAATAGCTTCTTATTGCTTCTAAGTTTTCAAGTTCCTGATTAGTTTTCACCAAAAAGTCTTTGGTATTTCAAACATCTTGTTCAGAGGAGGACTTCAATTTGAATTCAGCTGCAACAATTTTTAATTTCCATCAATATTATTTTCGTGTGGAGGAAAATTCTTTCAATGAATTTTTGCTAATCTTTCGCATATCGAGAAAAGAGTTGGACCTATTAATTTTTTCTTGTGCATTGAACTCGAAAAAAGAAAAATTTCATCGCAAAGGAAAAACGTTTGCGAAGGACAAAAAAAAATCATGAAGCAGCTGTACGCAGCATTTCCAGGTTTGCGTGGGCGTACCTTAAGGGGGTTTTTGTTTTTTAGTCGGTGATCTTCGGAAATAATCGGAAGCATTCGTGAGCAAACTGTTCTTTATCAAAAACGTTTTCAAAGTGCTGGGAAACTTCAGATTTAGATCACAGAAAGCAGGTGAATTGGCCGAAGTTAGCTACAGCTAAATATAGGTAGCTATTTTTAGCCTTTTCCGCGACCAATCATTTCGATTTTAGCGAAATATTATCCCTCGGCCAATATTCAATCTACATACAACACGATGTGCACAAGATGGCTGTCTCAAGTAACAACTGGGTCAAACTAAATGTCGGTGGAACGTCCTTTTTAACGACAAAACAGACACTTTGTAGGCATCCGAATTCTTTCTTGCATAGACTTTGCGCAGAGGATCCCGATTTACCTTCAGATAAGGTGAGCAAATGGTAGTTTTAGATGAACTTACGAGATGTAAGGCCCATCTATTTCTAATCAACGGTCGAAAATATTCTGTCATTTGCAGGACGAAAATGGAGCCTACATGATTGACCGCGACCCTCGCTATTTTGGACCTGTTTTGAACTATTTAAGGCATGGAAAACTTATAATCGACAAAGACCTTCTAGAAGAAGGTAAAGTTGAGAGTTTTCGTTTTGGTCGTTGCATGCAACTTTCATATATAGATATTATGAAATTCTCAGCAGTCTTCGTCCAGGTAATTTCCTACCTTTTTACGAATCCAGTTTAGACCGAAAGTCTTGCAAATTGTTACTAAGAATACTGAAACTATGTTTGTACAATGTTCTTCCTTGGAAAAGCGAAGCAGCTAGGACTTGGTTCATTTGATTCATGATTCGCTTGGGCACTTCAGCACAGCGGTAAACAAATATTTTTCAAATAGTCAGGAAGTTCGTGTACTTCTACCAACCCTATATAACTTTAGCAAAATCCTCAACATGTGAAAAAGAATCTTTTCTAAAAATAATTCCTTTAATCATGAATATTAATCCAATGACAAGAACGCTATGACGGCTGGAGCAGTGAATTAATGATTTTTGCAAACGTTGAACTGGCAATAACCATGTTCCATGGAAAAGAACAGTTTGTTTGCCGGAAAATGTAGTTAAACATACAATATACGGTCCGAGATTTGCCATGACTACACTACACAGAATTAATTTTATTATTGTGTATGTGACAACAAAAAAGAATCTTTAATATCCCAAATATTGATGGGGGTTGAGGAAAAATATGGTTTGGCAGCAGAGTAGATTTTATTTAATTTGCAAGATGCACAGAAGTAAAAATATTTGCCATATGTATTGATAATAATAATTACAGGGAATTTGGTCAGGCTGAGAGAGTGAGAGTAATAGTAGTGGTAATAAAAATAATAACATAACTGTTATTATTATTATTATTATTATTATTATTATTATTATTATTATTACAAAAACACTATTATTATTGTCATTATTATTATTTTCTATTGTAATACTTTGTACAAGAAAAACAAAAATGTGGCCATTGTTGAAAAACATGAAGAGGTACAGCATGGCCAAGTGCATTTTAATGTTTTGGCGAAGTATTGGAGTACATTTACCATAGTTTCTTGAGCATCATTTTCAGTTCTTGATGCACCAGTTTATGACTCTGTTCAGGGACTCTTCACATGATCACGGTTGACCGAGATGACATTGGTTTCTGTTCATATGGTGACTTTCAGCCCCGCTTTCCAAGATGAAAAATTTGAAAAAGTCCTGACCCAACCATTTAGGCGTGAAATTTAACCTCGAATTTCTTTTGACTTTACATTACATGTAACTATCAAATAAAACTATGCCGAGCTTCATTATCGAAGACAAGAGAAGTAGAAACTTGGTAATGTCCGTTCTATCACAAAAATGCAGTGCATTATTTTTGCCCTGGTAACTAGGCTCAAATGTTCATGTGGCAAAATTTGCAGCCTGCTTACAGATCTCAGATCTCAGTTGGAAAAACCAAGACCTCGGCAACCGAGCCAGCCTGCCCTCTCATACTGAACATATCAACATTTTGCAAAGGATTTAGGGGTGAGGCAAGATCTCGGAAACCATGCCAACCCGGTCACCTGGGCTCATGTGAAGGGGCCCTTAGTCAGATTTAGAGGGTCCCTTGGGCCCACTCTACTAGGGGGGTTCTGGGAGCATGCTCACCCAGGAATTTTTTTTATCAAAAGGCTCAGAAATACATTTTCCTTCATTCTGGGTTAATATTTTCTTATTTTTTCCAAACAACTTTTTGCACCTTTTAAAATCTGTTCAGTGGATCTGAGAACTGGAAATTGAAATCACCCTTTTCAAAACCAGAATTAATAATAACAAACTATTATATAATTAACCTATAACCTGAGAAAAAGCGAAGGATCCCTAGTTGGTCAGGCTCTGGCTTCGCGGCATTCACAGCCATTGAAACACCACATCTGTGTGTGGCCTGGGCTTAAAAGTTTCGAGTTCAATATGGTGGCTATGTTTTTTGTCGTGATCGAAGCCCTTCAAATACAGTAATTGTTCAGTGGTTCTGTGGACAGGTTATGCAACAAAGAAAATTGCAAATGCAACTGACATTAAATACTTTACACATTATTTTATTCCTCCAAAAGTTGTTGTTTTATTTGCAATATTGATTGTCATGACTGATTTAGTGATCAAGGTGCTTTCACAGCCATGTTACTTACTAGTCACACCTGTGACAGGTATTATGGGTTATGGGTTCTATTGAGAAGCCTGTAGATTGCCTGCAAGGATGTTCAGCATTCATGTATTTTCTTGACCCAGTTAATGAGAGAATAACTTATGCAGCTTCATGCACCTTACAGGGTTGAGCCCTCAAAAACAGGAATGGTCAGGGCTCAAAATTAACGAAAAAATCTAGTCGCATCTTGCGATAAGATACGAAAATTTAGTCGCAATTTCGCAAATTTTAGTGGCAAAATCGTCGTACTGCATTGTGTTGTCAGCGGTTTAGCAAAAAATATGAGCCCGCAATACTTGTGTGTAAAGAAACCACTGAAAATGGCGAATGATCGAAGGAATGGAGCTGTGCACGTAACATCGTAGCTAAATTACTCTACAATTACGCTATCTTCAGAGAATTTTCACAGGGAGAATTTTAGGAAAAGTAGCAGCAAAGTGGCAACTGCTAACCCTTTTGTTTGCAGTGCTGGAAATAACAGTCGGTCATTGGACATTGTCTGACCAAATTTTGAAATTGTCTGGCCAATTTTACATTGTGATCAGACACGATGACTGAAAATCTCACCAGCACATCTTGAGTTATCTTCTTCAAGGTTTTGTCAGTCAATAAATTATGTCTGGTCGAATTTGTCAAATGTCCGACCAAAAGGAAGATTTGAAAGGATATATGTCCTGTGAATAAAGAAAACTTATTTTTCCAGCACTGGAAGGTGACAACAAGTTGCATTTGTGACTTCTCCAGATATTTTAGTCGCAAATGTGACTGTGTTGGTCGCAATTTCAAGCCCTGGTGGCTAACTATTCAAAATCAATGTTGTTTGGAACAAACTCTATCCAAGAGATTGTTTTAAGCTAAAAGTGAATCTCTGAAGTGTGCAACACAATCACACTGTCATGGGTTTGAGTTCTGTTTAAGCCTGGATTCTTTCCCCTGGGCTCTTTGTCACGTGGTCAAGTTGCTTCCTTATATAGCAATCGCCACTTGTGTAGAAAAGAAATATTATTCATTGCTGTAGTTCAAGACCTGACTTTCATTATAGACTCTATTTAACAGTCATTATTCTAGGAGGGTTAGACCAACAAGGCGCCTAACGCTGAGTTGGTGATAATCATTTTACATCCCGGGCAGCGAGCCTGAGTAGAGTAATAATATTGTTTTATTAAAAACTCCAGGATCAACAATGGTATGGTAAAAATGTTTTCAGTTTGCTTTATTGCTGATGCGTTCCTTGATCACAAAATTATTAGGTACAGATAGCCTGTGTCTGGCGAGCCAATGAAAATGCTGGAAATCTGATATCCGTAGTTCAGTTTTTAATAAGGCAGTAACTAAAATAGTGTTGGCAGCAGTCAGCACTAAAATGTGGATAATTTAGTAACCTTTTAACCCCGCATGTGACATTATGAAGGCACACAATGTATCTCATGGTACTTGATGATGTTGTGTTTATGTGAACTTTGATCAATTTTTTTTGCTGTGAAGTTTCATGCCATTCACATGCACAGATCAAATCACAGTGCTGCCAGTTTTGGTCAAGTTCCAGTCTGCTCTGCACTCTGTGCTTATTATATAAATTATTGACACTTTGCTGTCACACGGAATATTGCAGCTCTACATGTAGGTGCATTTACTTCAGTTTCTTGTAAAGTCTCTGTGTCCTGTAATAGCAGAGTGTGACGTACAGTGTACATGTACATGACTGTACAGTATACTTCATGATGTCAGATGAAAATGTTTATGCAAGTAGAATTATAGTGACCCTGTAAAGAATAAGCCACACAAGGCACACATATGACTACTCTTTCACATCAAAATTACAAAAAGATTACAAGTGAGGCAAAGAACTTTATTTAGTGCCGTTGATCTGTTTTATGCTGATGCAAAAAATGTATAATAAGAAAATACCCAGGCCTGAGTAAAAGGATATTTTTGTGTTTTATTACCTGTAGAAAGCTGTGACATTGTAAATGTAAACAAAACTTAGCAGCAGAAGTTCAGTAAAATTTTTACCACAAACGTTGAATGCTAGAACACTCTTCAAATCATTAAGTGTGATAAAAATCACCTCAAAACCTTTTAAAAGGTAACTTTTAAATGTGAAACCTTCCTGTTTTAAAACTATTAAAGTAATTTGATCACTGATGCATTTGCATGTACAGCTGTTAAGAGTACCAGTATTTTGGCATTCAAGTTTTTTCCATTAGGGTTCTTACATTGTTGAAAAGTTGTTGAATTATAAGCAAAATTAGGGAATCCTTGAACTCCATTTAATTCCCAAAAAAACTCCTTGCATTTGCTTCTCTGCCTGCATAATTATTTTAAAGTTCCAGGCATTTTTGTGGACTGACTTGTGACTTTTCATGGAGTTTTTTCAGAATTGAATGGAGTTCAAGGGTTCCCTTATAAATTATTCAACAAAATTTGGCACAGTAAAAATTCTGCACCAACGTTGTTACTGTGTTGGGTTTGTGCGAATAAGGTCTCTTTAGACCAGATCTTTTGATCGACTCTTGCTCATCAGCTATTTCAAGTTCGTAAAAAAAAGAACATCCATAGGATTAAACTGGAAAAGTTTCTTCTCAATAATTTTTCGGTGTGTAATGAAATAATGGCAATCGTAGAGCAGATTCCTGAGGCCAAATAAACACCAGATTTACATAACAGCTGTACATACATGTACCTTGGATCCTTGGATCTTCTCTAATTAAGGTTTTTCAGTGGCAATGAAAAAGCACATACAGTGCAATAGAACAAAGTGCTATTCATTAAAAAAAAAAAAATGACAGCAGAAGGATGAAAAATAAATAAGGCAATAATGAGAAAGGGACTTTTTCATCTAATAAGTGGTTGAGAAGTAAATTCAAAGCTGTTTTTATATGTCTGTAGGTGTTTTAGAGGAGGCAGAATTTTATAATATCGATCCCCTTGTTAGACTAATAAAAGAAAGAATACAGTCACGAGAAGCTCGCCTGAAACATCCAGTAAGTAATGATGATTGAAATTTTGCACAACAGTTTTTGATACTCTTAAAACTCTCTTACTGCAATTAATCCTACATCCCTTTTGTGTCATCTTCACAGTTCCAATCAAAGAAACACGTGTACAGAGTACTGCAGTGTCATGAAGATGAACTTACGCAGATGGTTTCTACGATGTCAGATGGATGGAGATTTGAACAAGTGAGGAGGAGCTAAAATTCATTCATTCATTGTACATGTACATGTGAAATCAAATTATTATTGTTTGTGGGCAACATGCAGCGCTTGGGAAAACCCCCAAGTAGATTCCTTGCTAGAGCAAGTGACTTATCTTTGACCACTTTCCCACAGGGTGAATCACCCTTTCCATCAAATCAGAGATGTTTGGAGGCTAAAAATTAACCCAGGCACATGGAAGAACTCCAGGCCAATGGGTCATGAAGGCAGTCTGTGTTGTTCAGGGCTCGAAATTAACGAAAAAATCCAGTCACATTTTGCAATAAGATACAAAAATTTAGTTGCAAATTTTAGACGCAAAATCGCTGCGCTACATTGTGTTGTCAGCGGTTTAGCAAAAAAATATGAGCCCGCAGTACTTGTGTGTAAAGAAACTGCTGAAAATGGCGAGTGATCGAAGGAATGGAACTGTGCACGTAACATCGCAGCTAAATTACTATACAATTACGCTACCTTCAGAGAAAATTCACAGCGAGAAACAAAATAATTTTGTCATTCATTTATTTATTTATTTTAGCAAAAGTAGCAGCAAGGTGGCAACTGCTAACCCTTTTGTTTCGAAAGAACGAAGGTGACAACAAGTCGCAAATTTGCGACTTCTCCAGATATTTTAGTCGCAAAGGGAAAAATTTAGTCGCAAATGTGACCGTATTGGTCGCAATTTCGAGCCCTGTTGTTGTCCAATACACAATTTGGAATTTTAACTTTTTTCTAGTCCCGAGCATGATGAAAGATGCTGTCGATGGATTATTATTGGTCATGTTCTAAAATAATATTCTGGGCCACTTCACGCTTGACCCCAGAGGCTGAAATTCTATTGTTCAGCCCAGAGAGAATAAGGGCTTAAGCAAGGACAAGAACAGCTACATGACTTTTACAAGATTACCACAAAGCAATGGCTCTACAAATCCCCATGTGCATGTTAAATTTTGGAATATTTCTTTGCTGTCCTTGTCTTCCTATAGTAATGACATGACGTGACCAAGTTTTCAGTTTTGTTTTCAAATAACCACACCAATTTTATTCCTGGAAAGTTGATACATGCTTTCCATGCTGAAGTGATGTGAGGGAATCATGAAATGATTGCAATAACATGAAGTTTTGTTAACCATTATTTATTTATTTTCAATTGAGAGAACATTCTTGACTTGTTCGCACTGTTGTTGTCCTTACTTTAAAAGCACTCTAATAACAACCAGTGCCTAGTGCCAAACTATGTTTTATGTTGTGGTACTGCACAACAGAGCTGCAAGTCCATGATGGTTTAGAACCAGTAGCAAGTGCACTGTAGTTATCATTGGTGCTGACTGGAAGATCATGACTTCTGGGACAAGGATGGTTTCACTTGCATAAATTTCACGTAATTTACAAACTATTCCAGAGGCTGTCAGCTCTATTATTTTTCGTGTTGATTAAAGTAACTTATTTCCTTATTTGAATTGACTTTTAAAGTTTGTGAGCAAACATGTTGTCAGTAATTTTCATTATTTGAAAGAAATGTGTTTAATTCCTGGCAGTTGATAAGTGTTGGAAGTAATTACAACTATGGCAGTGAAGATCAAGCAGAATTTTTATGCGTAGTGTCAAGAGATGTGTCTGATGCGCAAGAGCAAGGTGCAACTGGTCACGAACAGAGCAACAAGGCAAAGGTACTGAGCATATTGACCAAACTGCAGGGCTGGAAATTGACGTTAATAGTCATTGGACATTGTCCAACAAAATTCAAGGTGGTTTATGGTCAGACATGATGACAGAACACCCATAGCAAATATCCTGACTGTTGTCACAGTCACTCAATGATTCTTATATGTAGTTTTCCCAGTTAGCAGAGCACTTGTGCTAGGCTATGTACATGCATTATTCTTTATTAGTATCACCCAATGCTACATGTACGAATGCAAATCCTGCATTTTAATTGGCTACGCTACTAGAGTCCTGACTATTAGTAATAGTCCTCGAGTAGCGAAAAGCGTGACGCTTTCTTTTGTTTTATTCCCATTAAATAAATATTCTTCAACTCGCATTTGCTAACTTTATTATTGCCTTTTCTGACTAGTTGGGTAATACTTATTAAAACAATAATTATTAGACCCTTCGCCCGCCCTCAAGGGCCAGGCGGTCAATAGCCTGCTTGCACTACGGGTCTAATTGTTAATAATTTATAATAATAATAATAATAATAATAATAATAATAATTATTATTATTATTATTATTATTGTTATTGTTATATCATTATTATTGTTGTTGTTATTATTATTATTATTATTATTATTGTTATTATTTTTATTAGCATTATTATTATCATTGTTGTTGTTAATGTTTCTTTATTATTTTTGTTATTATTACTACCATTTGCGTCCATCCTTGAGGCGTGACAAATTTTGTGCGACGTATCACTTTTGACCAATGAAACGTCGACGGTTATGTTGTGAAATTGACAACGTTTTTGACGGCATACCAGCATCTTTTGTTCATGTGCTCTCAAAGTTTTCAGGTTTTTCATGAGAGTGTTTGGGTTTTGCATGACCACCCTAATAATGTTTCTGTGTGTTTTGCAAAGTCAACAAGTTTGGAATGAGGTAAATAACGGCCCAGGAGTTGCTTGAGATCAAGATTTGAAATCTTCCTTGAAACACGGAAGAGTGTGTTTGCACAGAATGCCCTGGACGCAGAAATATTTCCTCCTCGATCTTTCTAGTTTCACTTCGCTTTCATGTATTTTTTTTTTGTCGTAGTTGCTGAATCATGTACAGCCTGTATATGTCTTCTTGGTAAAGTATTCCATATTTCGTGTCTTTGGAAACTCACGGGAGATAGATGTTTATAACTCTTCTAGATTCCTAGGTAGATTCATAAATATCTCCGCTCTCAAGGAAAACCTGAAAACTCGAAGAGCATGTGGTATGCCGTCAAAAATGTGGTCAATTTCACAACATGACCGCCAACGTTTCATTGGTCAAAAGTGACACATGACTAGACAAACGGTTAACGTTTGAAAAGTAAAACTTTGCGCAAAATTTGTCACGCTTTAAGGATGGATGCAAATGGTAGTAACTAGAATCCTTAAAGTTTTGCTTTTTTCACTTCTGGTGCCGAGTTCAATTCATGAGCCTCTAAAGGGTAGTCATAAGTCTTTTGGTGTACTTGTTCCAAGGAGGATGATCTTTTGTAGCTCTGTTCTCGTGTTGCCTGGGATCTTCCCAATGCAGTTGTTTCTTCCCTTCTTGACAATCCCAAGAGCACCATGATCCCTGGAGCAGTTGTTGTTTTCATTCCTCATGCTTTCTCAATTTCTATTATTATTATTATTATTATTATTATTATTATTATTATTATTATTATTATTATTATTATTATTATTATTATTATTATTATTATTATTATTATTATTATCATTAGGGTATTATTGATATTATCATCGTGGTCATCATTCTACTGAATACTTTATTCACAAGCTTAAAACTGTGACAGAAACATAATTTTGTAATTTGATTTGGAGATGATAATCTTTAGTGACTCTACTAGCTAGTGAGTGTACTGGTTCAAGAACCTATTGTAGCTGTACATTGTGGCACAAAATGGAGGTTTGCATAAGATAATCCAATTCCTTATGAAAATTCATTACTGCCTCAGGAAAATAAGAAAACTTTAAAAAAAATTCAAGAAAATGGGCATACACAACCTCAGAAAACCAAGCCTTAGATTGGTTACATTGCTCTGAAGCCTGATATATCTTTTATTGACAAGTGAAATATTATTGACTGTCATTAGTTAGAGTAAGAATCTATACGGTCTGTCTTAAAATAATTGAAGGGGTTGGATGAATTTAAGGTTTTTAACTTTTTTCTTGCTGTGGAGTCTACTCCTTGGTAACTTTAATTCTTGTTTTTCTTCATTTCAGACTTTAAGACAGCGAGGATTAAGAATGTAGAAATTCAACAAATAGGATATTTCTGGTTGGTTTCCCTCTCCCTCTCTCCTTACCCCATTCCCCAGCACAAATGTTGCCGTTGTCCCAAGGCCAGCCTTGCTGGGTATCAGACCTTGATGTAAATAAGCTCTTTCCAAATTGCCATTAAATATTAATAATTATTTTAGGAGGATTTCACTTGAGCTTATTAAAGGGGAACATCTAATTGATATTACTGCATGTATATACTAAAACTGTAGATAAAGGCACGCTCTGATTGGGTACTTAACTCTGAATATCCTTTGCTATTCACCTCAGAGCAACTCACTTAGGATTTGCACCTGAAGATGTTGCAATCATTGCAGGAATAAATGAGTTAAAATCATCTTTTTGTGCTATATTATCTCACTGTTTTAGTATATACTAAAACAACTATTGACCTCAGTGTCTGTGGCTAGTGGTGGATATTTACGACTCGCCACTGACACTGGGCAAATAACCGTGGCTAGCCACCTCAACTTTGATAATTAATTTGCTGGGTAAATAATTTGTTTACTAGGTAAAATATCCACCACTAACCACCTCCTCTTTACTGAATATTAATTTTGTTAATGTTATTATAACCATAATAATATTACCGGTATTATCATTATCGTTGTCAGCAACTTCATCATCATTAAAACGGTATTTTCATATCTTATTGGTTATCAGCCGCCTTGATAAACCTTGATAAACTGGACAATTGTGCCAGTTGTGCATTGATAAAAATTATTGTGTTCATTTAGTATACACCACACGATTAGAATAACTAAAACGGGCTTAAAACGACCTTACCCAATCAATGATTAGGAGCCATTTCGTTTTTCTTTGGCAGCTACTTGCCAGTTACTTGTACCTCTGAGTCAATCAATGTCAATCAATTGGAATCCAAAGCACCATTCACTTGTGCCAGGAATACATGTTCGTGTGCATGTACTTATGTGTTTTATCAATGTGCACTAGTTGCACCTTCTTTCTGAGCTTATTTCATTTTAATTTTATAAGAAATTAAGTAGTCAAATAGTTTATAGCTGTTATGTTGTATTGGAAAGTGTATTTTTGATACAATTCAGGGAGTTACTGTGCTATTAATTGACTTCCTGGATTGTTATCTACATTGTACTTTGCTCTGTTATCACTCAGGACACTGCTTGTTGACTGTTATTTATACCAGAGAAAGAGTCAAGACATATTAGAATGACCCCCCCCCCCCCCTTTTCTGTGCTTGATCAACACTCCATCAAATCAATACAAGTACAAAATAAGGGGGGCGTTTTGATGAAATTATGCTATTGTATGTTGTGAATCTTCGTTAATTTATTCTACTCTTGCTTGCTTTTTTTTTTGAC
>NC_090890.1:10027051-10032051 GCF_036669925.1 Montipora capricornis
TCGTACTCATCCAGTTAGTTAGTTAGTTTTTGTTAGTTAAGTCGAAGGGTACCAGAGGAGAACTAGCCTGCGTGGCAGGCGCTAGAAAGGGGATGGGAGAGGGAAAAATTGGGCGCGCGCGAAACGCGCGAGGGAGAGGGGAAGAGGAAGCGCCTGCAGCCACTGACTACATTGCACCGGAAGTTAAAGCAGGCCAAAGAGAGATTCCTGCCAGTGATATTTACTCCTTTGGGACAATGCTTCACGCAGCTGTTTCTGGTCGAAGTTTTAGCACCTTGTCTGCTCAAATAATATCTGACACGACTGCTTCGGATGCATGTTAAACTAGAGTAGAGCAGAGTGAACATTTATTAGTTTTGTTATTAATTCTCAGTTGAGAATCTCGATTGTTCCTTTTTCTTTCAAGGTCAAACTGCTAAAATCAGTCAACATGTATACGTTGTAACTCGTTGCATATTCGTCCTCCAGGGTCCTCGGCTGGAAAAAGCGTCCATGCGAACGTTCCTTTTAATTAAATATTTCATTGATTTTCTTTTAGAAATGTTATCAGTTATTTGTAGTGAAAGCCCGATCCGAAAGCGAGATGTCAAAAATCATGCGCGGCTATTGTAAGGAGTTACATCACGTCGGCTCCATTTTTTCATTCAAGAGATTTTAAAACCGTTTTCTCGTCATCACGCAACGGAAATCGTATTTTTGGCCACCAGAATGGCAGACGCTAAGTAAATGTAATGTTATAGAACAGTTCCTCTATAGTCCCCGATAAATTTGCACCGGGTTCGATAAGTAAATCCGCGTTATATCGATTGTTGCCAATAATAAGAAAAATTCTGTTAGGTCCAATTTAGACGCCGTACTTTTCATGAGCCGAAACTAGAATTAAGTACATGGAAAGTTCGGCTTCTGAATCAATTAAGAACGGCTTCCCGCCTGGCTTGGCCAGGAATTTCGACTGTAGCACAGCTGAAGATCGGCTTTGCTTCAGACGCCGAACTTAAAGCATAAATTATGAAAATGTATTTTGTAAGCAGTTTCACTGAAATTAAGTTCGGCGTCTGAATTCATATGCGTACGTGTGTTCCATGTAACTTGGGTCACTCCAAATTCGAATTAAGTTCGGCCCGCATGAAAAGTACGGCGTCTGAATCGTGCCTTGCTGGTTCCACAAAATGTTGAGGACTTGAAGAAGAGGAATTCCCTCATCAAAGATTGAATTCGTACCTAAAAATGACTAAAAAGCCGCCGCGACGAGTGTTTCATCTCAACCCAAGGTTCATACTGTGTGCGTTGACAACGAAAACCACGCCTTAATTTTTATCACAGTCTACTATTGGCTGAAAAGGTGGAGTTAGTTGACTGGGTTTAACACATTTTTTAATTAAGCAATGTAGCGTCAGTGGCAACCATGGCTTCCAACGGCGAGACAAAAAAAAGCTTATGAGGGTTCTCATGATAGTTCGCCTGTATTGTACAAGGTGAACAAGACAGAATAATCGCGAAATACTTCCGCTTGCGCTAATTTATATTTTGGACTGACGTTTTCGTTGCCGTAGCCGTCGTCTTTGCTTAAATTAACTATCGTCAGTTCCCACGGCCTGCTCCCGTCTGACCTTGTGACTCAGTCAGTAGAGCAGCGGTGATCTAACCCGAAGGTCGTGGGTTCAATTCCCACCCTGGTCAGAGTTTTTCTTTGTCCTTGTGTGGGCCCATTTCCATCAGTAGGGCTAACGCTCACATGGTTCATAAGGGTAGATACTTAAAAACACAACTCGTTTACGGACGGATTTGCATTTACACTTCAGTAAATTCTCCTTCAAGGCTGTCGTAGCTCAGCGGAAATAAACTACACACTGATCCTTGGAGAGGGAGGAAAACTGGAGAACCCGAAGAAAATCCCAAGGATCAGGAACAGGAACCAGCACTAACTCAGCCAACTTGCGGCGATGCCATCCAGATATTAACATGACTCTTGGTCGGTAAACACTGATGAGATGAAAACAGGTGTTTTCCTGATGGTCACGTTGAGGTAATTCGAATTCCAGTCACTATCACACACATACAGACAAACTCCGACTAGCTGATGTTCAAAAGAAAGGGCTGATGTCTTACCCGTCAGGTCCATCCCTGCAAATTTTGTAGCTTCTAACTTGTAAAACATAACGAAAAAAGAACATGATCAAGTCAGTATAACAATCTTTTAATGCAAATACAAATCTAACATGACTTTAAATCCACTCGTTTGAACAGAAAGCAACGCAAAAAACAGCGCTAGCTCCCCAACAGAGATCCTCAACGCTGAATGCTGAATATACGAACTACATCTTCATCGCTGAAGTTAACGAAACAGAGCCACTACAGCGCACGTCGAAATCAGGAAGATGCTGAACATTGGCGCCGAACCACCGTTGCAGCCATCTGTATCGCAGCAATCCAGTTGGCATGTTTCTCCACCGCTGTCCTTGCATGTTTTGAGTGTACTTCTCTGTATGCTGCAAAGCGTCTCGGTATAACAGCCTTTATGGAAATCCTTGTATTGGAAGCCACCGACAATCTTATATTCATAGGACCATTTGACACAGCGGTTAAATCCCATACCGCAGTCTTCCAAGTATTCCCTGTCCTTGCATTCTTTCATGCTGGTGGTACTCTTGCAAACGTTGCACTTCAGTGCAAGGGCTGAAAAAGTAAAACACCTGCTATGAAACTCTTTCTTTTCTGCAAATTAAGGTGTGAACTGCAGGTGTTTTTTTTTTCAGCGATAATTCATTAAAGAGAGAAGTGTTTACAAGTCGGCTTTTTACCGACGTTTTTATGGCTAAAAGTGAGGTTGGGGGAACCGAGAGTGTTGGACTTGCTTTAATACAGTACCATGCTATCATGGCCAGTAGTTCGAAGTTTGCAAATATGGTCGAACGCTTTTCATTCGGGTTGTGCATCGTTATCACTTCATTCTTCATCGACAAATTATACGGTGAGTGCTTTTAAATTCTCAAAAAACGCTTGTAAGCTTAAGCTACTTTTGCTCTTAAATTTGTACGTTCCCTTCGTGAGTTAGTTTTAGTTGTTTATTCGTGAAAGTTTCTTACATGGTATTCGGTCATTTCGTTCCATCGTCAGATGGTTCCAAGTCAGATCGTTCCAATCAATAGTCAGATTGTTCCACAAAATAGTGAGTTCGTCCCAAATACGATATTTATTATATACATACCGAGATTTACACTCCAAAAATGATCGAGAAAAAAATAGTCTCTCTGCGCTAGAGAAGCCAGCTGATTGGTCATATCATTTTTTTCACTAGTGAAAAACGACGTATCGACGCTCTGTTCTGATTGGCTATATCGTTATTTTCACTAGTGAAAAATTGTCGTATCAGCCTTTTGATTGGCTAATATGATGTTGAACTTTGGCGCGGGTGGCCTGTGCACAGATTTGTAAACATGGCGGCCGACTGGTGTATGGTTTTCAAAGTTTTTGATCTTTTATTGCTTGGTTTTCTCCACAAAAATACTTCAGAAGATCTTAAAAAAGTTTTTAAAGTGCTCAAGCGAGGTATGGAAGGTAAAGATTTCTTTTATTTCAAAAATATTTTGCTATTTGTTTAGGGCTTTTGTTCACGATCGGTGGTTTGATAACACTTACCTCGTTAACTTTATGATCTCTGTACTTATATAATAAGCAAATTACTTCATGATTGGCTCGTTTGTTCGATTTTTATTTCTTACTCGTTGTGAAGGATCGTTAAACTCACTCGTTCTCTTCGCTCACTCGTTCGTTTGCGCGATCCTTCGTAACTCGTGAATAAAAATCGTACGCTCTCACCAACCATGAAGTAATCTATATATCTATTTTCTAAGTGTGTAAAAATGTGATCTGAATACAGAGTAGCGATCGGAACATGGATGAAAGTATTTTCACCACTACGTGTATTTACATAACAGCGAGAGCGTCGTATAAAATAGAATAAAGTACTCCGTAGCCAGCGTGTTCGTTAGCGCGCTCGATGTAAAGTGGTTTTAGATTAACAGCGAAAGAAACCTGTAATGGTTTACACCGGTTTTCGGCACTACGTTCGAGTTCGCTAACGTGCCGTCGCCGGCTATGTTAATTCACAGTTTTCAGTTAGCTTTTAACCATAAACCACGAGCAATATCTATAATTTGTACTCCCTATCTCACTTGTAATCCTGTTGCCGTACAAGGATGAAGCCCTTGATAGCCGCAATCATATTAACTTCGGCAATCACGGTGCGGCTTTAATTATATGACTTTGTACCATTTAACTCATTTTAAGTTTAGATTGATACGCTGTCAAACGCAATATCCTTTGCTGAAATTTCGCTTTCGAGAGCGGGGTATGAATAGTTAAACAAAAGAAAGTTAACCTCTTAGAAGTTATCACCTTCTAAGATAAAACAACAAATCACGATTAGATGAATTTATAAATGTGATCCTCAAGAATTAATTAACCAACCACCGTTGTGTATAAAACCAGAACGAGTCATAAAATAAGCATTCCGATCATTGATCACTATTCGAGCACGTCTCGACATTGTATATTCCGCGAAATCGATTATTACTTGAACGATTCAACAATTGCCGACAAATGCATTTCTTGTAATCAGACCGTAACAACAAGACAGCAAGCGATACAGTGCGATGGCTGTTTGAAGTGGAATCACCGTACTTGCAACACTGGTAAGTTAAATATTTTTCTTTTTTTTTTTTCAATAAGACGCACTTGAAATCCGCCTTAAGCGGGAGGAGAACCTCTCGTAAGCCAATCTGACAATTATTTATTTTGAATTGTTTTTTATAGGCATTACTCAACAAGCTTATCGTGAAGCCGTACGGGCAGGTGCCGACATCAATTGGTGCTGCTTGGCATGCCAACCTGGTTCACCAGTAGCTGAAAGTTACAGCTGCCAATGTATTTTACTGATGAAGTTTCTAAACAAGAACCTACACTTACCGCGCTCCAGATCCGCCTTGTTTCAGAGAGGA
>NC_090890.1:10039551-10052051 GCF_036669925.1 Montipora capricornis
CTACGACACTGGTTTTTTTAAGGGGAAATCATCAAATTTCAGCTTCCTTCACCTTTAAGTGGTAAAATGAATAAAATAAATGCACTCACGCTTAAAAAATAACAATTTAGCTGTTTTTTTTTTTCGGTATGGTTAGCCTCTTCCGGACATTCAGTTTATATTTGGGGCGCACCGCGAAAGACGGGGCGTGAGAAAAAACAAAAAGGGCGGCAAGAAGGGGCTACGGTATACTATTTCCGGTTGTCGCAGTGTTGCGTTACACTGTGTGCTAAAGTTTGCGAAAGAACGAATGAAGTGAAGCAGTACATGTGCTTTGTCTACTTTTCAAAACGGTATTTTTCGAAAAGGTGCTTTGCGTTTTTTGTTTTGTCACCTCCATATTATCACTAGAACGTATTACTTTGAAGCTACTAACTAAAAAATATTCTTTCATATCGTACTGATAACTTTCCGAATTTCCGGTCTGGTGGTTGCGTCGGCAGAAGCACGTGTTGCCTTTTCATGGTTAGGTATTCAAATAGCAGCAGCTACCATTTTTGTTGTTGTACGCTCACTCATTCCACAGACTCGGCGAATTGTGACCCAGTTAGAATTACTCAAAGTTTTAGTCAGTAAACAATACGAAACTGGTTGAAATATATTATTCATGATAATTTGATGGGTTTTGGTTTCACGGGTTTGGTTGCCCGGCTTTTGAAATAGGGACAGCCTGGATTTTTTATTTTATTTCGAGCACTGTAAAAAAGATCTGTTACCAAGGAAAACCTTGGATTACACAGTTTGCAGTAGAGCATTCTTTCTAGATCTAAAGGAGTTAAATTAACAGTGAGCGTCTAACCCATTCGCCAGAATATTTTACTCTGTCCGAACGCCAGACGAGTTTATTCGTTCAATGGGGAACCCCCAGGAGTCAATGGGTTTAATCACTGATGTCCCATTAACCTTTTTCACCCCTAAACCGGCCATACTTAGTACTTTTACTCTATCTAACGCCAGACGATAGGCATTTTTGTGCCCATAGCCTTTATTGCTACTCTTAGTCTGCGAAACTTTGGCATGAGAAACGAAGGGGTCTGGGGTTCATGGAATTTTTGAATTAATTGGATTTTTAAGTTAATTGGCTGTTTACGACAAAGAATTCTTGAACCGGAAGTCAAAGACGCAACAACTCTCTCATACATTCTTTTCAAACATTTATCACTGCATGCAAGTCCTAGAATTTAGCCTCAGAGCCCTAAGAGAAACGAAAACGGCTATGCTCGCTCCATTTACCCGCCAACACGGTCTACCGTTTACTAGTTTAACAGAATATCGGCTCAAAAGAAAGTAAAAGCAAGGAGACACGTATATTAAGATGTGGAATTCACTTTACAACTTGAAGTAATGCGGACAACTTTAATCCAGGTAAAGAAGCTGAAATTTGATGATATTCCCTAAAAAAAACCTGGGTCTTAGTTTTCCGGGTCTTTCTTTGGTTTCCGGGTCTTTATAGGTTTTATAGGTCTTAGGTCTTAGCTTTCCGGACACCCGAAGTTACTAAAACAATGAATGACCTACAATGATCTAGTCGATCTACAATGACCTACAATGATCTACAATGACCTATACAGTGAGCTACAATGACGTACAATGATCTACAATGACCTACAATGAGCCACAATGACCTACAATGAGCTATAATGACCTACAATGATCTACAGTGACCTACAATGACCTACTACAATGACATACAATGATCTATAATGACCTAAAATGAGCTACAATGACCTACAGTGATCTACAATGACCTATAATAACCTACTACAATGATCTACAATGATCTACAGTGACCTACAATGAACTACAACGACCTACAATGATCTACAATGGCCTACAATGAGGTACATTATAAGCCAAAAGTAGCTAATGATCTGTAATTAGCTAAAATAAAAGACAATTAGCAGCTCTGAGGGCACTGCAGCATGTTTGCAGTACAAACTAAAGGTTAAAAACATTCCACTCTGCACTTTGAACCAATCAAAACCTCGTTGCTGTGCAAGTTGAAAATTTTCATTGTGCACTCTGAACCAAAGAAAACATTGTGGGAAGAATAACTTATTTATAATCTTCTCTTCATTTTTTCCTGCTCTAATTAAGATTTTATCGTTGCCAAGCAAAGCCTTGGTATTTGCACATTTTCAATTTAGCTTTAAAACAAAGAAAAACCATCCAAGGGTCTTTTCGCAGTTTATTTCTGCCTTCAAGTTCACATGCGTAATTGCTGTCATCATATGGGCTATCATGCAATGGACTAAAAGCGTTGCGTGACAATGCGCAATGGATGTTTTCTGCTCACCAAACTCTTTACCCTGATCCTCTTCTGTCTTTCTTTTTGATTGTAAGTCATTTAAGTAGGCCGTTGTAGGTCATTGTGGGTCATTGTAGGTCATTGTAGGTCGTTGTAGGTCATTGTAGATCGTTGTAGATGATTGTAGGTCATTGTAGAACATTGTTGTAGCTCATTTTAGGCCATTGTAGGTCAATGTAGATCATTGTAGGTCATTGTAGATCATTGCAGTAGCTCATTTTAGGTCATTGTAGCTCAGTGTAGGTCATTGTAGATCATTGTAGGTCATTCCTTGTTTTAGTAACCAAAAAGATCACACCCAAACGCCACATGCAACGAGAAGTGCTTGTTCGGGGGAGACCAAAGCAATTGTCAGGGTTTTTAAACATGGGAAGGATGGGTAAATTTGTGTCAACATTAACAAATTAGCCGTCCATAGCTACATACATTCTCTGATTATATTTGTTCATGATACAGCGTTAAGCTTTTATCTCACAAAGCTCTTTTCTTATAAATATACTTTTTCTGAAAAAATATTTTCCTACCCCACCCCCCTTCACAGTAAATTTGTCACCATTACGTGATAGCCACATCCATCCTCTTCGTCTCTTACCTCTTACATAGGAGGGGGGGGGGGGGGGGGGGGAGGAAGCAAGTCCTCCCAAGAAAGACCTGGAGCCCATTTCTCGAAAGTCCCGAAAAGCCATTTGTGAAACTGCCAACCGCTTGTTTTGAAAAGCCGATCTTTTAACGTTTTTTCAAGGTAAGAGTAAGAAAGAAAACTGTGAATTTTGATGACTTAAATCCTCTACGTTCTTGAGATACAAAGGGAATTGTGACACTCGAAAATGGCCCGTGACTTTCGGGAAACGGGCCCCTGAGCGGCCCAGTTGTTTAAATCCCGATTAAGCTAATACTGAAACTTAAATTGCAGTTTATTTTCTGATCGAAATTTGAGAAGTTTCCAGACATTGTTAGCCTTTTGATCTAGACTTTTGCCCTCCTTCGGATCAAAGTTGCAATGTTTTATTTTTTGACGGGCAAAACGCAGACCTCAGTTGGCAGGGTTACATGCAAAACTAAATATTTTGAGCAAGAGCTGACCCAGGATTTTGCTTTATACTTACATGCAAATCCTATAGGATCAAGAGGTGGGGAAAGTGGGGTCATTTGTATGAAATGCAAGACATGCTGGGACATGTAAGCGAGGCTTGGGTACTAGCCTTTATTGAGAAAGTAAGTGAGATGTGTGTTCTGTGCTTGTTCGCTAAGTCCACCTAACCATCCGGGTTGTAACGCAAATATATAGCGAAACGAACAATGTCTTGACTCCGCAGCCAATGAGGTAAAGGTGATGCCATGATCAGCCAATGAAAAGCGATTACGTCATTCAAATAACAAAGAGTTGGTCCGGGAGCCGATGAATAACCAAAGACGTGTATTAACTTACTTGAAAACAGGACCAAAATGGTTTGACGGGCATCCTGTCAATAAAATTTCTCAAAATCGCGGTTACTGTGTAAAACAAATATAGATTTATAGCTATATTTGGACGAAAACGCACGCAGCGATCTTTTATAAAGATGGACAGCATGATAAAACAGAAGCTCTTTGCCTTGGACAGGGAATCGAGGTAAATACCGACAATGAGGTGAAGGTAGTATCGAAAACGAAGACCCCGAAAACAAAGACCGAAGAAAACGAAGGCTTCGCAAACGAAAGGGAACAGCTGGAAGTAAAACTAGATAAGCCCGAACTGTGGAGAGGTGAACTGGTTGAGGTTACCCTGCTCCAAAAGGTGTTTAGTCTGATCAAGCCTCGACGGTCGACAGTCGGAAAATAGGCGGTCGATGAATCGGTCAAAATTTATGTCGGCCGATAATGACTTTCAGTTTAAGTTTTTTGTTTTTGGTCGCTCCGGGACAACGGGAGCAATAGTTCCATCCTTGGCTCTGGCTGGGCCGAGTTTCTGCGATTGATCCCGTTTAACAGCTAAAAATTAAACGACCGGCGCTGATACATTTTGAAGCGACGGACGACTATCGCCGGACCGACTATTGTCCGATTATCGACCGATATGTCGACCGATGTATCGGTCGACTAGGGACGTGCTTTAGGCAAGGGCCGAGGGACAATCTTCTCTTTCTTCAGCTTCAAAATGTATCATCGCCGGTCGTCTAATTTTTAGCTTTTAAACGGGATCAATAGCAGAAAACTCGGCCCAGCCAGAGCCAAGGATAAAACTATTGATCCCGTTGTCCCGCAGCAACCAATAACAAAATCCTGAAACTGAACGCCATTATCGGCCGACATAAATCTTGACCGATTCATCGACCGCCTATTTTCCGAATAAACTTTAAATAAACTCAAAACAATGCTGTCAGTATTGCGCAACTTACTGCAAGCAATCAACCAATTTAGGTATGCGGGGATAAGCCACAGAAATCTTCAACCAAAATTTTACTCAAGAAAATAGACCCATAAATTTCTGAAGTTGTGGTGTCACTTGAAGCGCCAGGTAGTGATGTATTTCCCAAGTTCGGAGCATGAAAAATGGCATGGCAGTTTTAAGATCTTTTAAAGGGTTTAAAGGGTAAGACACTCCTTTGACCAGACGTCTGTGATAAGCAGATGAAATAGTGAGACCTGAAAGAGCTCATAACCGTTTGACGGTTCATACCAAACATTTTTTGACAGTTGACTGTTAGATTTTGATCGTTTGACTGCTAAAGGTTAACCCCATTGAGACTCTCTAATAGACATATAAACGAACTGCTTGATTAGCTAATTTTTTCCCTTGGCATAATGCCGGGGCAACCATTGTTATCTTTTATGTAGTTATAGAAACGGTTTTAACTTCCATGAACGCAGACAAAAAGAACTTTGGAATCGAGATTTAAAAACCACTGAAAGTTTGTGGTTTGCCCCTGCGCAAACGCAGCGGGAATGAATTTTGTGGTCGAAGGACAGCTCCGAGTATTAGACACGATGCTAAACAAATATAAACCTTATTCATAAATGGGACCTGTCTTATTATTCTTTTGCTAATGTGCAAATTAGCCTACCAAGCCTCATTTTAGAGCAAGAATTCTCTTCAATTCGCCGTACGGTGTCGAGACTTGGTAAGCTAATTTGCACTTGGACAAAAGAATTATGAAATTGACCGCCATTTATGAATAAGGTCTATACTAGTGCTCAAAGTAAATTATATACAGAGCTTAAAATCAGCGGAAATAAACTACACACTGATCCTTGGAGAGGGAGGAAAACTGGAGAACCCTCGGAAAATCCCAAGGATCAGAGACGAGAAGCAGCACTAACTCCGCCAACTTGCGGCGATCCCATCCAGATATTAACAGGACTCGTGGTCGGTAAAACAGATGGAAACAGGTGTTTTCGTGACGGTCATGGTGAGCGGGTAATTCTCGATAATTCGAATTCCAGTCACTATATCACACACATACAGACAAACGCTAACTGATATCCAAAAGAAACGAAGGGTTACGTTTTTTGCAAACGCTGGTTGTGTAGCGCTTATATTTCAACAGAATTAACTGTTGAAGGGGTAATGTGAAGTGCTGGTTTTCTACACATGTAAACCATGTGAGCGTTAGCCCTACCAATGGAATTGGGCCCACACAAGGACAAAGAACATCTCTGACCGGGGTGGGAATTGAAGCCACGACCTTCGGGTTAGATCACCGCTGCTCTACCGACTGAGCTAAAAGGTCAGATGGGAGAAAACTAGCACTTCACATTACCCCTCCAATAGTTAAATTCTGTCCAAAAGAAAGGGCTTACGTCTTACCGATCAGATCCGTCTTTGTCTAATGTACACTCCCTCTGAAATTTTATACATTCCTGCAAATTTTGTAACTTCTAAGTTGTCAAACATAACAAAAAAAGAACAATCAAGTCACTATAACAATCTTTTAATGCAACTACAAATATAACATGCCTTTAAGTTGCTCCTTTGAACAGGAAAGCAACACAAAAAAAAAGCTTCCCAATGGAAATCCTCAACGCTGAATGCTGAATATACGAACTACATCTTCATCCGTGAAGTTAACGAAACAGAGCCACTACTAGGGCGCATGCCGAAATCAGGAAGACGCTGAACGCTGGGGCTGAACCACCGTTGCAGCCATCTGTATCGCAGCAATCCAGTTGGCATGTTTCTCCACCGCTGACCTTGCATGTTTTGAGTGCACTGCTCTGTATGCTGCAACGCGTCTCGGTATAACAGCCTTTATGGAAATCCTTGTATTGCAAGCCACCGGCAATCTTATATTCATAGGACCATTTGACACAGCGGTTAAATCCTATACCGCAGTCTTCCAAGTATTCCCTGTCCTTGCATTCTTCCATGCTGGTGGTACTCTGGCAAATGTTGCACTTCAGTGCAAGGGCTGAAAAAGTAAAACACCTGCTATGAAACTCTTTCTTTTCTGCAAATTAATTGCACTCTTCCAGTGATTAGTTATCTTTTATATATTCAAATTCATTCGCATTTATTTCTTTTTCTATATTTCCAAATTTTATTTATGTTTAACAACAACAACAAAAACAACTTTATTCAACAATTAACAGGAAAGCCGGGTGAAGCAGACGCGGTGCGTCCTATACGCATATACACACGTGCGTACTTGAAGAGACCAGAAAATTTTGAAATTTTTAGCAATTATTTCTATTCTTAACATTTTAGTTGTACGCAACCAAGATTTCGTGATGAAAGCACCACTTTGATTAAATTCTAAAAACTAAAACAAAAGCTATACCATGTTCTAACTTAGTTTTGCATTGTACCTTTTTTTTTGCACTAACAATGCAGTGCTGTTTGGCCAGCGTGCAACAAAAAGGCGAGGTTGCAAAGGAGCGACGTTCCAAGAACGTTCGTGACAAAGCAGCGACGTTCCGAGAACGTTCTTGACAATTCCAGTCACGCTAGCACAAAACAATGTTTTGTTTGCACCAAGTTTGCTCAAAATAAGGGCAAGACGCTTTGTACTTTGCTTGTATTCACACAACTATTTCGACAAGAAATAAAGAACGTAGTGTTTTTCGCTCAGTTTACTTAGGTTTCTAGATCATATGTACTTGTGCGTACTTGAAAAAATGACCACGCACGCGCCTGTGAAGACAACTTGAGTCCCGCAGGTAGCTAACGAGCTAATCGAGGCAGACTCAAGGAAAGCGAAGAGAAAAGAAGAAAGAAAACAAAATTATAAATCCTACGACACCTAGATACACTCTAGTGTTTAATATTATACTATAGTATTATTAACCGTCATTGTTTACATGTATTATGGGAAAGGGAAAAGGAAACGGCGAAGTGGTGATTTCAAAAAGCCTCATTTCTTAATTTGAGAGACTTCAATATGATCATCTTCAGTATCAAGGATACATGTATAAACAAGCTTTTTCATTAATTAAGATTTTAATTAGGGTTTATTTAATGCTTTTTTTGTCTTTGCACTTTTGATTAGTCACTGATTAGTAGATACCAAGTGCTAAAACTTTGTGTAAAAGATACCTTCTGGAACATATCTTAAGAATATTTTCTGGTGCAAGGTTGTTATGTATCAGTCGGACATTTCTCGAATACAAGAATAAAATTGCCTGATTTCATACCCTGGGAGCCTGGCATTAGTTATCGGTTTTGGTTTCATTTTGTATGTCACCCCTGCATTTCGTAGATCACCGTTATTTCCGATCCGCCAACCTGTACCAAATCAAACTACTACTTTTGCTTGGTGACCTATTGATTATATTTGTAAACACTGAGCGATGTTCACCAATAAGTTATCCTTTGTCATGAGCTCTCCAGACTTCATTTTATTTCTATTGTTCCCTACTTAGCAAATCTGAACATCGCTTTAGTCTATTCAGTCCTTCACCGTACTTCTGCGCGACATGGTATTCCGAGTAAACGCTTTAAAGAGCGTCTTGTTATGTAAAATCTATTTCTTTCTTCGCCAACGTGACCGTCACATCACGCGGATGCAAACCAAGAATTCATGATCAATAACGCTAGTAGTAATCACGGATTAGTAAAGTGCGTTCGATGTCTCGTAAAATAATACTTTTTATTGTACTGATTGCCTAGAAATATTCAGGGAATGTGGACTTGTGGGGTGTTTTCTGGCAGTACGCAGAGAGAACTTAAATCTCCTGTGAAAAGCAGCCAAGTTGACAAATCACAACTCGGCATCGTTGCCGACACGAATTGCCATGCCGGGTGAATTGTAGTGTCTGTTTCCTACAAAACACACCACTACACAACTTTCTGATGTTCTGATAAGTAGCCTTAGTCATATTTGCTAGTGATACTTCGAATAAATTAACGCAACTTTAAACCAAACGCACAACTGCAAAGCACGTGGAAATATGTCAGGGGCACCCAACGAGGATATAGTTCAAAACCACTAAAAATAGCATTGTTAAACGTATTTTAGTATTTAAACGATAGATATAGGCATATTTTTATCCCCTAAAAATTTTTCATGTGTTCGGATTTCCTAGGTGAAAGTCTAGTGATCCGAAAATTACTTACCTTTTCGAAAATTTCAGCCAGAAAAAAAGCTCCCGACAATTCTAGGTGACCTTTTTAGGGTAAAAATCTAGTGAAAATGGGCAATTATACCATTTTTTAGATGTTCGAAAATCCTAGGACTGGCAGGAAAGCGAGAAATTTTACAACAAAGGTTTCGAAAATTCTAGATCTAAAATCGTCTTCCGAACAGATATTTTCCGAAAATTGACGTTGGGTGCCCCTGATATGGGGATTTTTTACCGCTTTCATTTGAGCATGCCGGCATTGCGATACAAACCCGATGTCGAGGCATGACAGATTCACAATCACATCAGATCGAGGCGATGTGCCCGTCGGCCAGCCAGTCCAAGAAGGCGTCCAAACCCTGAAATCGCATGGCATCACGATCGATATCCGCGAAACATTCGGGACATTCGTAAAACGACACGACTAGAATGCGTCCTCCTTCGTCAGAACAAAATAAGTAACTGAATAACACTATCGCAAATTCCATTGGGACTGATTTCCTCAACTCACGCAAAGTGCTCTGGACAACTACAATCATGACAGCACAGTTACAAATGAATTTTCTCATGTCTTTCAGAAGAATCAAATTTTCATACCTCAATTTTGCTCTGATCACAACGTTGTGTTGGTTGTTCTAATGAATTAATGTAGTTGCAGTTCCAACTTATAGTACTAGTTTTATTTATGTATTTATTATGATTATTTTTTCTCTAGCGATAATTCATTAAACAGGGAAAGCATCTCGGTACTTTAAGGCCTATTGTAGTTTATACGTCGAATTTCAGACGAAAAAATCGAGACGAATTCGATGCAAGGGATCAAATTCGTCCAAATGGCGACGTATAAAACCGTCTGCCATAATCAAATTCGCCCAGACGTTTTATCCGTCTGGCTTAAAGGCCCGGTTCAGACGCCGTACTTCACATGAGCTGAATAGATTTCGAATTTAGACCGACCCAAATTAATTAATCCCGACTGAATTGATTCTGACGCCGAACCGCATTGCGCCGAAAATTATTCACAAAAGCATATTACGATTGAAGAAACTGCAAAGTTGTCGTAATTTTTGCATTTGATTCGGCTCATGTGAAGTACGGCGTCTGGATCAAAGCCGCTCCACAGCCGTAATTCCCGGCTAAGCCGGACGGGAAAAATTGCTTAGCCGATCTGAATTAGATCGGTCGTTCGGAATTGATTCAGACGCCGTACTTCCCATGAACTTAATCGGATTTAATGCACAAATTTGAAATACATTAAAGTAACGTGTAATTTAAGTGGCGGGAAACTAGGGATGATGTGGTATGGTGCGCCAAAAACAACTTTGCGAAGCCACATTCAACTTTATCAAACAACATTCAACTTCACTTGATAACTTTCATTTTCAACGTATGAAACATTCAACTTTATCATACAACTTTCAACTTTACATGTCTGCAGCCGACTGTATCAAACTATCAAACAACTTTCAACTTCACTTTTCGACAACCAACTGTAACAAATAGTTTGTAGACACGAGAAATCGATTTTTTCTTTTCTTTCATATTTTTCTACAAGTTTGCTACATTTGCACTGATTTTATTGGCTCTACGTAATTTGCTGTCATTTGTCATCGCTTAATAGTTGTACCGTGTATTTCGTCGCGTTCGTGAGACATTTGTAAATTTGCCTCAATTCCGCATGCAGTAATTAGTCAGTATTTGCTTCGTTATCGCGTCTATTCAATGTACTTAAGTTCTGTTGCCTAATCATATGTAATTCCCTTTGTTCATTTCGTCGATTCATTAGGTATTCGTCTTTCTTATAAAAGTATTGTATTTCCTTTTGTAAGTCAGTTGTTGTACCCGGAGTTGCCGTACAGATCTTGTAAGTAGTTTACAAAGTTTCGTGGTTTTTGGCGTTCTGAAGTTTAGTTTTTTGTTATCTTGCTTGTAATTTTGTATTTCTATATTTCCTTTTTTATAGTGAATCGGTTAAAGTACGAATCTCAAACTGTACAGGAGTTTAATTACATAGATCATTCATGCAAGCGCGTGGGATACAAACAAGTGAAAGAAATATATAGGTAAGCATTGATAAATTAATTAGCTAATTAAAGGCCCGGTTCAAACGTCGAACTTTTCATGTGCCTGATCTAATGCAAATGAGCGAAAACAATAGATTTTTCTCATTTGCATTATATCCGGCACATGAAAAGTTCGACGTCTGAACCGGCCCTTTAATTCCTCGAGAACGCATCCTAATTTGGTTTCGCAGGTTTCGCAAGCGCGAGAAATCGAGATTTTTTGTGGACTGCAAATTGGCCCCCCCTCTTGGTTTTTGCAGGGGCTGTGGGCCTCGTTATCGTGTCCATCTGTCACGTCATGCTTGCTCTGTTTTGTGGCTTCTTTCTTTGTTTTCGACTTTTTGGGGGTTTCTTTGAAGCTAACTGTTTTTTAACTCTGATTGCATTCGACAAGAATTGCACTAACAATGCAGTGCTGTTTGGCCAGCGTGCAACAAAAAGGCGAGGTTGCAAAGGAGCGACGTTCCAAGAACGTTCGTGACAAAGCAGCGACGTTCCGAGAACGTTCTTGACAATTCCAGTCACGCTAGCACAAAACAATGTTTTGTTTGCACCAAGTTTGCTCAAAATAAGGGCAAGACGCTTTGTACTTTGCTTGTATTCACACAACTATTTCGACAAGAAATAAAGAACGTAGTGTTTTTCGCTCAGTTTACTTAGGTTTCTAGATCATATGTACTTGTGCGTACTTGAAAAAATGACCACGCACGCGCCTGTGAAGACAACTTGAGTCCCGCAGGTAGCTAACGAGCTAATCGAGGCAGACTCAAGGAAAGCGAAGAGAAAAGAAGAAAGAAAACAAAATTATAAATCCTACGACACCTAGATACACTCTAGTGTTTAATATTATACTATAGTATTATTAACCGTCATTGTTTACATGTATTATGGGAAAGGGAAAAGGAAACGGCGAAGTGGTGATTTCAAAAAGCCTCATTTCTTAATTTGAGAGACTTCAATATGATCATCTTCAGTATCAAGGATACATGTATTAACAAGCTTTTTCATTAATTAAGATTTTAATTAGGGTTTATTTAATGCTTTTTTTGTCTTTGCACTTTTGATTAGTCACTGATTAGTAGATACCAAGTGCTAAAACTTTGTGTAAAAGATACCTTCTGGAACATATCTTAAGAATATTTTCTGGTGCAAGGTTGTTATGTATCAGTCGGACATTTCTCGAATACAAGAATAAAATTGCCTGATTTCATACCCTGGGAGCCTGGCATTAGTTATCGGTTTTGGTTTCATTTTGTATGTCACCCCTGCATTTCGTAGATCACCGTTATTTCCGATCCGCCAACCTGTACCAAATCAAACTACTACTTTTGCTTGGTGACCTATTGATTATATTTGTAAACACTGAGCGATGTTCACCAATAAGTTATCCTTTGTCATGAGCTCTCCAGACTTCATTTTTACTTCTATTGTTCCCTACTTAGCAAATCTGAACATCGCTTTAGTCTATTCAGTCCTTCACCGTACTTCTGCGCGACATGGTATTCCGAGTAAACGCTTTAAAGAGCGTCTTGTTATGTAAAATCTATTTCTTT
>NC_090890.1:10067051-10069551 GCF_036669925.1 Montipora capricornis
ACGACATGACTTACGATTGTCGCAGCGTTTTAAAACATGTTTTAAAATGCTACGACATTTTTTCTGACGTACACAACAATCGTAAATCATGTCGTGGGCCTGTCGTAAGCCGTTGTCGCATGCGACAAAGTCGTACCGTGTAAATCGGGCCTTATGGATGCTTTACTGAGATGGGCAAAGCTGTGTAAACAGACAGCGCGGAAGAGAGGTGAAATATTTGCTTTTTCGTCCGAATTGCAGGAGACAAAGTTGGATGGACAGAATGGATTGGTTCTTTTCTTTGAATTTCCAAGATCGTGTACACAAACAAAATTTCAGGAAAGGCGAGTATCAATAGCAGCGTACAGACTTCAGTCAAAATGGTGGCTTCATTATGAAGTTTCTTTTGATGCTTTACATAAATAAGTGTAAATATCATTTGTCTGTTTACCTAGGTCAAACTTGGATCCGTTCATTGCAGTAAATTAAAAGCCAAGACTGCGTCTTATTATCGCAACCTGGGCAAAACGTTTAATTTGCTGCGAAGCATTATATCAAGCGGTGGACTACTTGTAGAAATAAAAACTCTCGTCAGGAAGTCAAATTTTCTTTAGCTTTTTAGACATGTCTCTTCATTTTAGTATGACAATAGAAAAAGGAAACGTAATTTATTAATTGTATTATTTTTCGACGTGATGCTTCGAGCAAATACGATGTCCATTGAGATTGGAGGACTTTATATCAACATGACACCGTGATTGCTAATGGTCCATTCTTTTCAAAAGCTACCAACCAATTCTGCTTTAAAGTGGAAACGTCACCTAAAAACAAGATTTGACACTAAATTGTGGCTATCAGCTAATGTAGAGTGTTGAGTGATATTTTTTTTAATCACACGAGAAACCTCGCTTATAGATCTAGTAAGTGAAAACGACCAAAAAACTACCTGACTTGCTAGGAAAAGACTCAAATCGACAACTGAATCTACGAGTCAACAAAACTGCTTTAAAATAGATTTTCGCGAAGAAAAACCTGGATACAAGGGAGCCGTTTATTTGCAGATTTGCACTGAGCCACCTAGAAGCGTCTGGAAAAGTTGGCATGAAGACAAATTAAAACGATAGCCGAGTCATCTGGAAGCCGGTATGGTCAATGTCTTCGTCCTCTGATATCGTTAAAGCCTTGCTTACAAGATTGATATTTGCTTGTCATATCATTGTGTCCGTTTGGTGGGTCGTCCAAGTAACGCTAAATGAAAAACTCTGGTATTTGGCGTTTTTCGATGGTCTTTTATTCCTGGAAACAATTTTCTCCTTGTTGTTCCGGAGAGGACAGGAATTCAAATGGTGAGTAAAACCGGGGTGCGACTGTCATCATTGTTTATGATAACCTTTTCATTGGGTCGAGCTTTTTCATAAAATCTAACAGTTTCATGTCAGCAAGTAGAACTAAACATATGTGAGATAAAGAACATATCTATGGCTTCAATTCAAGAGGTTTCATCCACAGAGCTAAAAATTACAATCGCTCTCTTCGTTCAAAGGAAATTTGATGTTCTATTTATATGAAATGTTTCGTAGCTTGGAGTCAGAGCAACTTTTGCAAACACAGTCGTCAACCGGCGCTGCTCGAGGGTAATTCTTCATCTGTGCGGGCCTCCACTGGGACTGATCGAGTCTCACATTAGAATCCCCAGTCGGGCTGAAAAGTAAGAAACACGATAAATACTACAAAATGAAGTGAGAACAACTCAGCCACTTTCATTTGAATGATAGCACTCAGTGAGGATTCCACTCCAAAGTTAGAATTACCTCGTACACAATGATACAACGAAAAGCAGCGCAAAAGAAAGTACAGCGAGTAGCTTGCAATGATCTCTTAATATAAAGAAAAATTAACAAAGTGCCGCAGGTGTTTTCAGGGAAACGGTAAAATAAAAAGCAGCAATGAATTTTAACTCCTACAACCTTCCGCCTGGGATCCTACATCAGCATTTACACAGGGTAGGTTCATTATCCTTCATCCTTGGTAAAACTGTTTCCCGGAAAATTATTGTCGTATTTCTTTGCTGGAGACCATTTCATTGATCACAAGAAACAACAGAAAACTCGGCTTTTAACCCCATCGGTTAGAAGACAGGTTTGAAAATCGAAACCACCCAAGGCTGTTTTTTTTCGCTACGGCCGAAGTCATGCACCTAAACCGGGCCAAAAAAAATGCTAGAAGTCTCGAACCACAAGAAGAATGAGCTAGATATCGTTCAAAGGATAGCTCTCGTCTGACTTTAATATAAATGGAACCTGCCCTTGATTAATCAGTGGTATAAAGTTTATTATATTACTTTCCTTTAGTGACTTGCAAAAAATAATTAATTAGCAAACAATCAACACAATAAGTTTCATTTTTTTTCAAACGGATATGAAAATCAAGTGCGTTGCAAAAAATATTAGAATATGGTCTCGGCAAGGGGGCAATATTTTTCAATGATGCCTTTAATTCTCCCAGTTTTCCTTATCGTTTC
>NC_090890.1:10074551-10077051 GCF_036669925.1 Montipora capricornis
CAAGTCTTTGCTTAAATCATTCCACATTTTCATGCCACGGTAATAAAAGGCGCGCTGGCCAGCGCAAGATAGAATATTGAGGCTGTTTCTGTATCTTGTCTGCCTTTTGTGAATAGTAGATCGAGTTGAAAATTTGTCCGACAAGTAGCTAGGTGACAGTCCTTTGAGACTTTTGTGCAACATAACTGCATCATTGACCATAAATCTTGTTTGACATTTAGCCATCGAAGTGATCTTAGACCTGCAGAGATATGGCAGTATTTCTTCCGTTAAGAGACAGGAATTTGCACATTTTATGTGACAAGTCGTGTGCACGAGCGTATTTGACAACTTCTATTTGTCACATGAAAGATGACGCCAGCTTTTCAGCAAATACCTTTGTGACATAAAAATTGGGCAAATTTCCTCGTCTACACGAGCAAATAAAAATTGCCACATAAAAATTGCTCGTGTAAACGGGGCTTAACTAATTTCCTCGCTTGAGGGAATCAGTGTATTTTAATGTGGCCATTACAAACTGAAGTAGTTCTCTACACTTATAGTTGCATTTAAGAGGTTGTCCCCGTATTCATGACGTAAAAGTTACATGTACATTTTTTTTGCCAGGTTTTCTCCATCCATTTTCTGCCATTTAGCTGCCATTATTCCCTGCGCGTGGATTCTTGAATTTCACTTGTTAGACGCCCGAAAAAATGGCACTTCGACGCAGCCGGTATGGAATGAGTTATATTTTTTTTTTGGATTACTTTACGGTCGAAACATGTAATTACAGAGAACCAAAAGTGAAGAGGAAATACCAACAGATTTAGCCTTTTTTGTTATGTCCATGAGAGGTTGGTTGGGCATGAGTAATGTATAACATGCACGGAAGTTGAGATTTCAGTTAAAGGAAGTCCCTTTAATTTGGCGTGTAGTTTTAACAGGCGAAGACTCATGAAAAATCATTATTTCGACCATCTCCATGACTTTGAGACCTAACACCCAACCTTCGTTACCAATGCATGCATAAGCATGAGCAACAAACACAAACTCGAAGAGTCTTGATCATTTGTAGGACGAAAGACACTGCTTAAAGACAGCTTAATGCGCATGCGTATGTTGCTTGCGTTAACGCTCGTGTTGCTACTGACGACCGCACTCGGAAAGGCGCTCTCTTGTGGGTTGGAGAGTTGGTTTAGACTGTTAGAAGCGGAACCAATTAACTCGACTCACTTATGACAAGGCGTCCGGGAATCGACCCATAGAGACATTAACGGGAGGTGGGTGTTCTTGCCATTGAGGCGGCCTAGCTCCCTTCCATTTTACGATATTTCATGAACTTAAGGTCCAGGACTGGAAGATATTTGTCGTCCATTCAAACATTCATTTTGTTCAGCATAAAAAGGCGTCAACCACCGCGGGAACAAAAGAACATCAGCAATACCAATAAGACTGCTCTGCTCGCAAATATAAAAAACGGATGTACAAGATATGAACACTTTTGTTTATAATGTAAGTGCATTTACTATGGCTCCTTAAAAAGCGCAATCGAATTAATTTTGGGATACGGGATTCGGGACCACCGAAGACAAATTTAGCCAATCGTCACAACCGAATTTGAAACCTGCTAATTCAATGCCCTAAACACTAGATCACGCTGCCTCCATGACGGCGACGATAACTCTGGTTTGCGCAACACTCGATCTGTAAAGAAATGAAGTCATCCTCGCACTTAACTGGACTATTTGAGCAATTGTCTCTAGAAGTGACCTGAAAAACGCAGGTGGATCCAACGGGATTCGAAACCACGACCCAGCTCTGCGATTACTTCACTCCTTTGTATATAACACGCACTTCAAATATATATATGTAGGTTCATTTCACTCTCGATCTGTGTTAGTCGTCTTGGTGTTAGATTGTCTTTTTAATTTTCTCTTGTTTTCAGATCAATGCCCGAATCGAGCTCTCCGCTGAGAGATGGACCGACCTCATAGAGCAGACTACTATGTTGTTGATGATACTTGGTCGTTGGCTGCTTCCCACCGCGCAAGGAATGACCAAAGACTCTCTCTCCCAACTACTTCTAATAAACCTGGCCATGTGCGCTGATATCATCGAATTCTTTGACCTACTGAAACTAAACTTTGTTAACCAATCCGAAAAGCTAATGGTTACCATTTTGGTTTTGTGGACATGGAGTTTAATGCAGTTTCCGTTCAACACGATGTCAAAATTTGATAACGATGAAGGTGAGAAGTCAGCTTATACAAAAAAACCTAGAATAGGAGGGAGAACGATCGTTCCATACGAAGAGAGAACTTTTAATGGTGTCAAACCGATTTCAGAACACAGGATTTCAATGGCATCACTGAACAATGAACAAGCTATAGCTTCGAAAATGGGATCCCGCGATATCTTACTGGCGTCGCAGAATTATTCAAATGAATTGCCACGTATTTATTTAACGGACTTTCGACGTCATTCCTTTCAACAACATCTTGGAGAAGCAAACGAAGTCTCA
>NC_090890.1:10084551-10092051 GCF_036669925.1 Montipora capricornis
AAAGCTTTGTTTTACCACGCCAAGCCTCACCCCCATGGTTTCCACTGCGAGGCTTGGCGTGGTAAAACAAAGCTTTTTTGGTCTCCCGGGACAATATGGCCCCCGTGTGACAAGGGCAAATTGGTGGGAGGCAAGTGCGCTTGTCACTGTGCCATCCCCGTTCATGCATCATCGAGGATCTGTTGAGAATGGGATGGCTTTTAAATGCCATGGCCTATTTATTATTCTAGAATGCATTTTTACTGGCTCAAAAGTTGCTTGCTAACATAATTTTATCTTAAAAAATTGAGAAGAAAATCCATTGTTTTCTAGTAGGCCTGATTCTTTTGGTCAGCTCAGAGAATAATAACTCTGTCCTTTTACAAATTAGAGTGCAGTTGTCCTAGGGGTACACTGTCGACAACCCATAATTTTGTATACTGCACTGAAGAGCCAAAAGGCCATGTCTTGGGGACTTCCATGTTGAGAACCAGCAAGAGGTCACTTAGTATTCTTGGTCATGCCACATGGAAACCAAACCCTCTGAGATTAGTACTGCAAAAACCACATCAATCTTGACTTGCATGTGTGCCTTAATATCCCATAATTGCCTTACGCAAATTCCTATAATCACTGACAATAATTAAAGATTATGGCGCTTGTAGGGATTTGCAGGAATGCACGCGCTTGTAGGAATTTTCATGAATCCACGCGGGGCTGCAGAAATCCTGTTGAATTTGTTGAATGATCATTATTTTACAGGTTGCTTTTTCCAGTTTATTAGCCAAAGCTACCATTAATTAAACCTGATTCTAACTATTAACCAGAGCAGAAGGACAAGTATCAGATGTTTCACAAATAGTCAGGGCAACAAATTGACCAGCATCACTGAGGTTGTGGGTTTGAATCCCAGGGCGTTTAAAAGTCACCTGAATTCTTCAGGTGTTTATAAAGAGACAATTGCTTAAATTGTATAGTTAGCCGCACTTCACAAATGTTTGTCAACCAAAGACAAACCTTCCTCCCTTTCCTCCATTGTTCAGAAAACTGCTGCGGTAACCTGTGACGTAGGAATTTGTAGCAATCCGTTGGAATTTTAGGACTCTTGTAGTAATCTAGTACCATATATGGTGAATGGGAATTCAATAATTTTGTTACGCTTTTCGCGGTCGTCTGATAGTAATAATAATAATATTATTATTATTATATTAATCGGTTCATTGTACCATTGGGCAAGTACCATTGTGCCATTACCATTGTACCATAAGATTGTACCATTGTATCATTAGGCAAGTGGAACACCTACAAACTTTAAAGTCTAAACTTAAAACCCATCTATTTAGGCAGTTGTAGTTTTTGTTTTCTTTGATTTGTACTAATTTTTATTCCATTATTCAATTGATTTTATAGAGCGAGTTTCAATCGAGTTTCGTAAAACCAAAACCAGAGTAATTACTTTGACCAATCAAAAAGGATGGAGACAATCCAGTAAACCAATCAAAACTCGAAGTAATTACACACAGCCGACACAAAGTGCGGGAAAGTGTGCATGCGCGAGCCACGATTGGTTTTGGTTTCACTTCTGATTGGTTGAAAAAGTGGCGCAACAACTTTGAACCAATCACTTAGTGAAGTAATTATAAACCAAAGCAATTCACTAATTACTTTTCACACTCGATTGAAAACTGCTTTATTTACATTACCATTATTGTAAAGCGCCGCTGGATCTTTGAGAAGCGCTGCGCTATTTTTAATTTTTTAAAAGTATTATTATTATTATTTGTTAGACTGCAATTGGTCAAAGGAATAAATTATAAATTGCTTGCAGTAGCAATGCTCATTAGAAAACCTCTTTAATGCTGAGGTCAGATAGGGCAAATTTTAATGATAAATTGCATCATGCAACTTGCATTCATGCAGGATAAACAAGTTGTTGTGGTGACATAAAAGTTTTTAAGGACATTGCACTAAAAATGTTGGATCATCAAGATCAAGCACTTTTGAGGGAGGTGCTTTAAATGGGCAATATTATTATTATAATTAACATATACATGTACCTTTGATGTACTGCAAGGCTTTGAACTGTTGCATGACTTGGCAAATTTGTCTTACCTGAACCAGAAATGCTGGCAGGGGTGTTATGAGAACTTCAGATACATTTTTAATGAACTGTTCACACACTAGTCAGTGTGTGACATCCATATCCTTGCAGAAAATTGATAAGACTAGTGGCAAATTTAATAGTACAGAGATTATTTTATAAAGCCGAGATTTTTTAAAACCAGTTTTGAATTATTTAGCCTCCTCTCTCAAAGATGTGAGTTAACTCAAAAAGAGCTTTGATTTGTCTTTTTTACAGATTTGTCCAAGGTGTGAGCTCAGATGACTGTTATGTTATATACCACTGGCAGTTGATTGACACATTTGTGTACTTCAGTCATCATTTTGTTACCATACCTCCTCCATGTTGGACCAATGCTGCACACACCCATGGTGTTCCAGTGTTGGGCACTGTAATCACAGAAAATGAAGATGGAATTGAGAGATGCAGAAAGTTTTTGGAAGACACGGAATCATGGCAGCATCTGGCCAATCAACTGATTAACATCGCAGAGTATTACAAATTTGATGGCTGGCTTATGAACATTGAAAATCCCATACAGGTAACAATAGATAAGAATTTTAACAAATGTTACACGTACTTCACAGAAAAGAAAGTAATGTGTGTTTTTATAGTGGCTTGAGGCAATGGAGGTTAAATACACTGTATTTCAGGTTCCATTTGTTTGAAGGGTGGATAGCACTATATAATCCACTCAATTGGTTTTGCTAGTGTTTAGAGCGGTTTTCAATTGAGTGTCGAAAGTAATTAGCGAGTTACTTTGGTTTAGCATTACTCGCACCACTTTTTCAACCAATCAGAAGTGAAACAAAAACCAATCGTGGCTTGTGTGTGCACATTTTCCCGCACTTTGAGGTTGAATCTTTTCTATTTTCTAATGCTTGCTGACTGTATCCTTTTAAGCCAGGTCAAGTCAACAACTTAGAGGAATTTATAAAGTATTTAACATCAGAGATCCATCAGAGAATTCCAAATTCCCTTGTGATATGGTATGACAGTGTAACATACAAGGGAGACCTTGAAGGGCAAAATGAGTTGAATTCAAATAATCGGTAAGTCACAAGCCATCCAATACCGCCTTTCACAATGGAAAGAGTTGTCTGCCCTCTTATTGACAATGATATTCGTCATCACAGTGGTCAAAATATTGTGCCTTGTGAGTCCACAACCAAATTTTGACCTCTGTGACATGGCAAATGTCATTGTCAATAAGAGGACAGACAATGCTGAACCACGTTTGATTTGTTTTTTACCACAATATTCAATGTCAAAGAAAAGGTTTATTTCAGAGCATTACCAAGATCATGACACAAAGAAAGAGCAAGTGTTGTCTGTAACTGTTTTGCAATCTGATTGGTTTCTTTCCCAAAATGAGCATTCCTGATTGGCTATTTACAATGCATTGCATGCATGCAGCAGCGTTGTCTAGACTCTTATTGGCAATGGCAAATTAGCCAATCAGATTGCGAGATTACAAGCAATTGTTGTAAAATTACCGGTACCTATTCTTGCATTCTTGGAAACTGAATTGTAAAGGATACAGCCTGAACAGATAGGTCAAAAAAATCTATTTTTAAAGGTGCCTGTGGTAGCCTCCAGATCTAGTTAGCTGGGTGTCGATTTTGACAAGGGAGGGATTCTGGAGTACCCAGTGACCAGTCTTTGCAGGCCATAAGTGATAAAAGGCTCCCAGAAATTCAAGCATTGAAATCCCACTGTAACAATCCTTGTCTGGCCTTGTACCATACAAGGCCAGACAAGGTTCAGTAAGATAATTGTAAGATAATCATTACTGTGTAGCATCTATTGTATGTACATGTAGCCATTGAACCTGTTCAAAATTTGATGTCTAAAAACATTTATTTTTAAATGGTTCTATGTCACTATGGTTCTTGTTAAAAATTATAGAAATTTTCACTTATGAAATAACAAAAACCCAACATAATTATGCAAGCTGCACTCTGCTGAACACAATGGCCTACCACGATGCAGTATGGCTACAGCTAGCCAGTGGTTGTTTTCACCTCCATCTAATGATGTCAGCTCCATCCACACAGCTTTGTGTTTGTGCTCTGTTTGAACCCAAATGCACCCTTTACAACAACTCATCCATACTTCACATAATATCAGAGTTAAGATTTGATGTTTGAATTCATCCAGAGTTGTTACATTGCAGAGTGTTTTTTGATGCTTGTGATGGCATTTTTGTGAACTACGGTTGGACTGAGGCTAACTTGATGCGATCTAGAGCTGCTGCTGGACGAGATCGCATTCCAGATGTTTATGTTGGAGTGGATGTTTTTGGGCGTGGATGTTTTGGAGGGGGAGGGTACAACTGCAATAAGGTATGTAGCAACAATGTAAACTGTTTGGAGTCTCACCCTTTTTGTAAAGTCTATTAATGAATGAAATGCAGTCAGCGAGCTTGAATCAACAGTCCAGTGTAGGTGAAGTAAGAAATGGGGAAGGCGGCGCTGAGAAAGGTTAGAAATGACTAACACTTTTAGCCTGTTTTCTTGTCCCCATTTTCCTGTATTCGTACTGTGTGCCCAAGTAATGTTTATAATATTAGTGGCAATGTTATATCACATTGATAAAATAGGTGAAGCAAGCACTTAAAACTACTTAATATCCAGGGTTTTTACTAGCTTTTGAAGTAGATCCCTAGGCTAATCAATGTAAGTGGTGGTCACTCTTGTCTTTTACAAGAGTTTGAGTGAAAATCAAAGCAGAGGAGGCAAATTTCTGACAACACAGACAGCGGTATGCCACCAGTGACCAGCTTCTAAGAAACCCCTTCTTATCAATGCCAGAAAGAAGTGCCTATGCAGGTTGATGATTTTTCTTGTAAATTATTGTGGAGAAATTAATAGTTGAAATAAATCGGGAGAGTACGTCTGTTTTCTGGATGACGGAAATGAATTATTAACAAAATGAATAGTGTACATATTTATGCAGCCTACAGTTTATAATTTAAATTTGTGTATGTGTATATTCACTAACACTGTCTGGACAGAATAAAAGCAGTTTTTAGATTCATTCACTTGTAAATTTTCTTTCTCAATATGACAATGTTCAAGAGAGTACCATATTTTCATTTAAAGATTCTCAAATACTTTTACTGATGATAAGAGATCAAATCTCCTTTGAGTATGTTCATGTTATCTGTACGGGGAAAATAATCGTAAACGTAATTTAAGCAAATAATATCCACCTCATTTTTCATCAACCATTGTAATTAACAACTACAGTGCTGTACTCACTGAAGTGGTGGAGGTGGCTAGTGGTGGATATTTAAATATCTACCACTAGCCACCGACACCGAGGTGAATAGTTGTTTCAGTGTACACTAAAATAGTGAGATTATATAGCACAAAAAGATGATTTAAACTCATTATTCCTCCAGCAGGGGTTTCAATAAAAGACGGGTAACGGGTAGAACTACTCGCCTGTGATGAGCCCAATACCCCGCCTGAAAGCCTTTCGATGTGGCCAAAAACTTAATCAGTTCTATCCATGAAGAGAGAATTTTTTTCATCATATCCACAAATAAGAAAGTAATAAGCTTATGTACTGGAGTGTAATAATAGCTAGGCTTCAGCCAGGAAAATGTCGTAAAACGTATGGGAGATGAGTTGGAGCAATTACATGAATCATAATGGGGGACAAAAAGACAATCACGTTTGCTGTTATCATATTTTGGTCAAGAACCTGAATAAAAGAGATCAAAGCAGATTAATCGGCCAGAAGGTAAGGTACAGAAAGAAAGAAAAACATATATTTTGGAAGTGATGATGAAGAATACTAAAATAAACTGTACTTACGCAAGTATCCATTTGTCTTCTTGTCATGAGGTCTGAGCATGAATGTTTCAAATTTTTTGTGAAGCTATAAGCCAATGTTAACATTCGCACTTTGTCAAGAAATTAAGTATGTGAATGTGATTGAAAAAAAGGTATCTCGTGCTACAGGTGTCTAAATTTATTGAAAAATGGTATACAGTAATACTGCAGAAAAAACACCAAAGCTTGCCCGAAAATGCAGGAAAATGCATCTCCGAGACGGTTAAATCTAAAAACAGTGGATAGCATTCCCGCGGGGTGGACTCGCAAATGAAACCGACGGGGATGCTCGTCGTCTCGCTTAGGGGTGTAAATTTTGGATTTTGGTCTCGCTTACGGTGTTCCGGGCAAAGCGCCAATATTTTAAGCCGCCAAGGTCTCGTTTAGGGTTCGGCAAAGAGAAACAGAAGTCAAATTTTTTTTTTAACTTGTTTTTAGGGGTCAAAATTTGCTTGAAACCACGCCCATATTGGTCTCCTTTAGGGGTCACAAAAAGCATGAGCCACGCCCACATGGTCTCCTTTAGGGGTTAAATTCTAAATTTCCGACGAGCATCCCCGGCTGTTCCATATGGGAGTGCCCACCCCCCCCCCCCCGGGATAGCATTCAAAGCGCGCTTTGAATACTATCCACTGGCTTTAGTATAAAATTATACTAATGGTCATTACACCTATGGCATGTTGCTTCAGGCTTTGAAAGTGATAAGAGAGGAGACACTGTCTGCAGCACTATTTGCCCCAGGTTGGGTCATGGAAACACAAGGATCTAAGAATTTTTTCGAACATGAAGACAGGTAAACTTCATTATTCAGTTCATTCAGTTCCTTTCAGTTCATCCAGTTCATCCAGATCAATTTCAGTTCAATTTCAGTTCATTTTTACGTCTTTATCACTTGCTGCTACAGTGTACATGTATCTCGTCTCCTCCTAATGATTACTGATATTTACAGTATAGTAATCTCTATTGAATTCACTGATAATCATGCTGAAGTGTTCTTTGCTTCCTCTTCAAAGGTTTTGGGGGCTGTTAGCTCCTTTTTGCACAGTACATGCTGTAGTGAGCAAGATCCCTTTTGTAACTTCACTTTGCCGTGGCTGTGGGAAAACTGCCAGCATAGATGGAAAGGTGTTCTTCCTTTTCTGATCGTTACTGTAACAGTTGTGTACTCTGTCTGTCTCAAGCCTGTGAATTGGTTCATGATAATTTTTGTGTTCAATTTATTCTTTATTAGGTCGTGGTTTCTCACCCTTGGACAAATTTGAGTGCTCAACAGTGCCAGCCATCATTCAACAACTCATTCTTCAATCTAGGCACCCAGAAAGGCCTGGTTGTGAACTCTGTGAAAAACACGATGGACCAGGCATATAATGGCGGAAGTTGTCTGCTGGTTTCTGGATGTGTTAACTCTTCAAGTGAGGTTTCCAAAAGTGTGATTAGGTAAATTATGCCTTTACTGCATTCAACAAAATAAATACCCCAAGCGTTGATTTACCTCATACCTTTGGGTTACCCTTCTTGAAATCCTCCTTCGTAAGGAATTGTTATTTCCTATCCTTT
>NC_090890.1:10094551-10099551 GCF_036669925.1 Montipora capricornis
TTATTGCGCATACGTTCTGCGCATCTTCAGATACTCGGGTTTCCTATTGGTGATGCTTACCAATACAGGGATATTGTTGCGCGGTTTTAAACTATGCAGAGAAAGTAGATCTTCGTATTACTCTTGGTATCTAAAGAGAAAATTTGTTAAGATCTATCTTTCCTGTAGGTCTAGATAGCAGCAACAATATAGATAGTCGTATAAACATAACAACTTTCTTTAATTTTCCAGACATGTTTCGACGGTACATCCGTCATCTTCAGTGTCATCTTCTTGACAACGCAATGTAACGAAGTTTGTAAGATGGCGCGCGCTTTAAATTCAACGGCGATTTCAAAATATGTAACACTGAAGGTGACGGATGTACCGTCGAAACATGCATGGAAAATTAAAGAAAGTTGTTATGTTTATACGACTATCTATCTTTCCTGTATAATCATAAATCGGGGCAAAAATACCTTTGAATTAGAAGGCGCCGTCCTTAAAGGGGACCCCCACTTCAACAAAAAAATAACTTTAAATCACAGAAGATAACTGAAAATATTTTCAAAGAAAGCGTTTGCATGATCCGAAATAAATAAGTTTTAGAATCGCCTATTTTTGTTTTCAAATTTCGTGGGCGCCGCCATCTTGAATAATTGTGACGTGTTACGGTTGCTCTATTGTTATTAGGCAAAAGTTCTTTAAGTCAGAACAATAGGGCAACCGTAACACGTCACAATTATTCAAGATGGCGGAGCCCGCAAAATTTGAAAGTGAAACTAATTAGCGATTTTAAAATTCACTTTTCCTGATATAACCTCTTTTTTAAAACAAATTTTGAATAAATTTCTTTGTAAACCTAATTTCCTTCGGTTTAAACTTATTCCGTAGTAAGAGTGGAGGTTTCCTTTAAGCACGGCCATTTCTGAGATGCGGACGGCAACCGGACGTGAGCTGTTTTCCCTTTTAACTTGTCTTCACACAACCACATTTACATTGGTTAGTATCTTTTCTCCATTAGAGGTTCGTGATTAGTATAAAAATCTGGGAGACACTACTGTCCTGGCACGCGAAATGTTCTCTTCCGGTTGCCGTCTGCGTCTCAAAAACGCGCGTGCTTGAGGTCCCTATTGTCATCCCTAAGAGTCCTTCTCAGATCTACACTCACGCGGACGATCGTACATGTACTTTACTTAATTATAATATGACTCCTGGATTTAAGCCATGTATGATTTTAATTTCTGGATTGTTGGTACAAAATTTTTAGCCCTAACGAACGACTTGAAATTATAGCGAAACGATTACATTGACCCGATAGACGTTCGTGTAGTCGTCGTCCATCTTGCGTAAGTTCTTATTAGCGGTACTGTGCTTATATGGTCTTAATTCACTTCAAAGATTTAACAGATCCAGAGAATTCTGAATTAAATGAAAAGCTGGTTCGTCGTTACGGGATCCCAAAGTCACGGACGCTGACGTCATCAGCTTTCACGTCTCCCATTGGTCTGGATCGTTACAGAATGTTTGAACCTTTGACCGGTGATTCGCACAATACAGTACAGCAGGCTCATGGAATGACAGTGGATGACGACGTTGAAACATGGTGTACACGGTGGGTTGCAAGTAGCTGAACTGACTCGTACTCGCGTTTAGAATTGACTTGTTTGTTTACTATTTGCACATGTTCGATGCAATCTTGAGGTGTAAACACCATTCTTAAAATAATGTATTCATGGTCGCGACCGGGAATCTGTCAGTAAGACAGGGGAGTTTTTAAACAAGCGCGTCGGTGCTTATTAGATTTTTCACTCGTGGCTTTTTGTCGAGGGAGGTGGTTAAAAAACGACTTAAAGGCGCCGGAGTAGTACTTCATTAAGTCCTTGTCTGCGCTCAATTTATCCTGGCTTAATGATACCTTCTAAATCCACAGACACTATCTGATTGCCGAGAAGGAATTAGTTGGCCACACTGTGCAAGAGATCAGACTGGTTTGCTCTGTTGTTTCAGGTACTAAGAATTGATTTTGAGCGAATCTAGCTTGTCATCATGACATGATTAGAATCCAAGGAAACTAACAGCCTTCCCTCCCCCTGAATATCATAACCGGGCAAAACGTAAAAGTGTAGTTTCGGACGTTCTTTGTACTTCCTTTTCACCGCATATTAACCACTGTAGCAGGGGCGCTTTGAAATTTTGGTTCGCTGTTTGTCGGAGTAGAAACTAGGGCGGAGAAACTTGACGTCGAGAAATCTGGAACGGGAGTGAATCCGATTTCCCGTGGGTAAGACAAATAGCCACAAACTGCTTTATGCAGGATAATAAGCTTTCGCTAATGCCCCATTTGGGATTAGTCAATTTCATCCTTTGTATTTCTTGTAGTATATCGGAGTAAATGATATTGGCTTTTTTTTTACTTTCAGGTGCAAATTTTACAGGAGAATTCAGTCTCTACTTGGGGGAAATAAAGGTTACTTTTTTCCTCTTTTTGTCCATGTATGCCACCCTTTCAAACTGGTAAATTATACAAGTCAACAGAGACCCAAGTTTACCAAACTGAAACGGATTACAAACTTTATCTGTTGTTTTCTGTAGATTATTGATCCACAAGTTCTCAAGCTGCCATTGGGATTAGCGCGAAACGTAAGAAGCCTCGATTTGGAGTGGAAATCACGTGGCGACGAACATCTCTTGAGCGTCACTCTCATGTGGGACTGTCCGATTGGAGAAAACAAACTTGACCCACCCGCGTATTTCAACATTTTCAGAGTGTCCCATGACTCTAACACATTTTTAGGCCGCGCAATGGTGGAGGCATACCGAGTTTGTCAAATACCCGTTTCGAAAACTTGTTCTTCTGTAGAGTTTATCATTCAAATTGTTACTAGCTCAGGACTGAAGAAGCCGGTGCGGGAAAGCACTCATTTCAAATTAAATTGGTAGAATCGTAAGTGGTAAAACTTGACTTTCCAGTCAATGAACCCAAATCCTTACGCTTGTCTCGGGAGGTAATAATTTCGATAACAAAGGCTGTCTTATCTTTTTTCTTTTCGTTTTTTTTTCTGGAAAGGGAAAAAACGTGAAAAATATGCCGGCTAATGAAAACATGACAAAATTAAAGATGATCTTAATTTATAGTTTTCACAGTTTATAAATATTGTTATCAAAGCCGAGTTCAGCTTACTGTGGCAAAAAAATGTAAATGCTTTGTTTATCAAGCTAGTTCACAGGCATCCCACTTTTAATAATCTGAAATAAACATTAAGGACCCCAACTGGCATGAGACAACCAGTTGGCTGTTTACATGGTAGAGTTGAATCTGGGACAACCGGAAACAAATCCAAACCAGTGATGTAGAGCGGGATTTGAACCCAGGGCAACCACTGGCTGATTTATAATACAGAAAACCATTAAAGAACAATAATAAGGAAATTTTTGAGGCTAAATGGCAAGTGTACAATAATCCTAGAGAGCTTGTTGTGACATATATACCGGTAATATAAATTGTTATTGTGTTATTGAAAGCATGTTATTTTTAATATAGTGTGTGTTCACTAATGTGGCCTGCTGCCATGTTTGTATACTAAAACAAAAGGAAGCATTTTCATATAAATAGAGTTTAATTCGGAAAAGAATATTTTACTCCAACAACATGGCCGCCGAGACGTTTTGTGAAAACACTATTGATTGTATTTTACTAGTAACTATTAATGGTTATGGAAATAAGATGTAGGGGAAAAAGAGTTCAGCTTACTGTTCTCTTGCATTAATAATCATAATTAGCCGATGAAATGGGAAAAGAATAACAATAAATAAAATAAATAAAAATAAAAAATACTGAAGCTTGATGGCAAGTTACTGTTTGAAAAACCGGACGCTCGTTGTCTTCTAGTTGAATGTAAAAAAGTTAATTTTTTTCTTACTCCAAGTACCATCCCTGGAGAGGGGGGTTAACCAGTAGACTTGACGACGAGTCGAGCTCACAGAGCGCGGAGTGAGAGAGCTCTGTACGACTGCCAAACCGGAAAAGAAAAGCGAACGACTTTAGAAAGTCTAGTTAAACCGCGATGAAACAATTTCTTCAACACTGACAACAAGAATACCTGGGCTATAAGGTTATAAAAATAATACATAATTGACCACTCCCCACGAGGGGCTTTTCAGGACCAATGAAACGCAATCAACGAAACGAGAGAACACATCAACAAAAACTGTTAAGAATCCCAACTGGCCGGAGGCAAACCAGTTGGCTATTTAAAAGTACCGCCGAGAAGGTGAACCAGGGACTACCAGGAACAAATTCAACGAGTGGTCAGAGCGGATCTTGAACCCAGGAACTTCGCATCTCAAGGCAAGCGTCCTTACCACTGGGCCACACTGCCTTCTAAAGTTGAAGCGATGAAATCGAAACCTGGTGCTATGTGAAAAACTGATTAACCGTCAACGATTGAAGCTTTTGCTGACACTACGGTATCGCTTTCAAGTTTAATTTCCTTTCAATCTTTGTCATGCATTAACGTACGGGATTTCTTTGCCAGGGGGTACCGTGCGGTGAACCATTTGCCCACAAAGTTCTCGCAAGTTGCCCAAATTTTTACGAAACAGTCGAAAAGAAACGAGGGTCATACGATGCACTAACGTAGGCCTACATATAAAGTAAAAATATTCTTAAACAATAATAATGATCGATGATGATGATGATGATGATAATCGCTTTATTTACGTCTCAAGGTTATTTAGTCGAGCACGAGTCCTCTACTGATTGGGGAGACTACAAATCAACTGAAATCAGAACAAATCAAATGAAGTGTTTTTTTAGGTGAGGGGCCGAAAAACCGGAGTATCCGGGGAAAAACCTCTCGGAGCAGAGTAGAGAACCAACAAGGTAAACGGATAAAAAAAAGAGACAGCCCCATCTTGCAAGGGCATGAACGGCAGAAGAGGTTGCAGTAACGGCATGTGTTGTAGTACACACCGCAGTCCTTAACGCCGCTCGTTCGTCACGCCTTTAGACTTAAGTC
>NC_090890.1:10104551-10112051 GCF_036669925.1 Montipora capricornis
CCATCTACTTCCAGAGCGAGTTTAACCAATAAATCAAGCTCTTCACAGCTAACTTCATAATCATCTCTGCATTATAGAAGAGGATGAGAAAATTCATGAAGAGAAACTTTAGATCTTTCACTGTGCAATTGATTGGGGCGTATTATAGTATACTGGCCACATCTGTGAAATAATGAATATAGCTTTCTCCCAATCCACTCAAGACATTAAGCGGGGAAAGAAATGAACAAAAAAGTAGTACTATATCTGAGCTTAGGTACCCTCTAGATAAATCTGATTTTATTTTAAAAAATTATTCCCCTGCCTACATTTGCAGGTCATTGTTGAAGTATTAGTAGAGAGCTGTTCAAGTGTTTAACTACCAGAAGCCTTCAAGGCCAATGTACATTTTAGATTTCTGTCTTATTCAAAGTGAGTCCAGATTAAGAAATTTAATACAAATAAGAGTATCCAGGAAGGGGAGATACCTATAATCTGGGACACAAATGTTTTAACACTGGAGACACTTTTCCCCCTTTCCCCCTCCAATGCTGATTTTCGACAACTCAGGTTTAATCACCAGCCTCTATATTTAATGCTGGAGGACAAAAGGGTGCGTGTTTTAAAGGCAGACTGTTAATTACCTTCTGTTCAAGTTAAGTTTAAAAAGATCTCTGACTGGCAGTGTAGGTTAACTCGAAAGAGGTGTCTACTAACTGGAACCCACTACTCAGTGCTTTTTGTGGGAGAAGAAAAACCACAGTAAACAGAGAAAAACTCTTGGTACAGGGTGGAGAACAAGCACAAATTCAGTCCACTTATGGTGTGAACACTGGACCTCACTTGTTGAAAGCAATTAATCTTTTTGCCATGCCTCCTTGTGACGGCTAATACTCAAGTAACATTCTCAGTGGCACATAAATGAAACTTGTTTTGATCATAAGACTGCTCTTTCTCTAACTGATGACTGATGACCTTGGAAAAAACCTGTTTGCCTGGGCAAATAACTTTGTGCAATAATTGTATACAGCCAAACTCGGTGGGGGTGCATGGAGGTCCATGCAACTGAAATTAGCAAATGGAGGGGGTCATACAGTTTCTAAATTTAACTCCCCCAATTCCCATCATCCCCCCAACCCATAAAAAACGCCAGGCGATTTTATTCGTCAATGGGGAAGTCCTGGTGCGTTTGAGGTGTGAATGGGTTAAATCTATTTAAGCATTACGCTTAATAATGTGCACAGTTGGCACAGTGGTGAGAACACTTGCTTTTTCACTTAAGTAATGTGGCCTGTGATTGATTTCCTAACTCAAAGCCATAATTATGTGGGTTGAGATCTTTTTGGTTCTCTCTGCACCACAAGAGTTTTGGCCACGTCTTCTGGTTTTCCCATCACATAAAAAAATTGTCACTAAGCTTTGTTCTCCTTTAGTACGATTCCACCTGAGTCTCGTCAGTTAGTAGAATATTTATGCTCAGCCACATAACTCATACAGTGCATTTTGTCATACATGTACCTGAGAGAGTTGTGGCTTTCTACCATAAGCTTTCCAAATGTCTTGTAGTCTTCTTCCTCAATTGCTGCAGCTGCCTTGGTAGTTCTTTGGATTTCCCCAACCACATGCCTTGCTCGGCAGAACACAATGTCTTCAAGCTTTCCCTTGTTAGCTGTTAAGTTTCCAAAAAACAAAATTTGATGGCTTAGAACAATGACTTGCTATGGTAAAGGGGAAGGATGACTGGATAACATAGGTCATGTTCTTCCATAGGCATCACAACGTTTTAACACAACTGTTACGGTTCGAGCTATCATAGCTTTTTAACATTGGACAAATGGACCAACTCACCGGAAGAACCATCCCTGGTAAAATAAAAAATTTTAAAGGATCCTAATTAAAGATTTCCATGAAAATCTTTTGAGGATCCTACTGTCCTAGCCAAGGTCCACAAAGATTTTTTCAAAAAATTTTCAAAGATCATTACAGATCTTCCAATCTCTTGCCAAGATCCTCAAAAACCCTTGGCAAGATCCTTAGAGATTTTTGAAAATCTTTGAAAAGATCCTCAAGGATCCTAAGGAAATCCTTGCCAAGATCTTACAAAGATTATTATTATTCTAACTTACAATTTGACTCTTTGTTCAGACTCCCGAGGGACTCGCTTTTTGTGGAATGTTTTTGAAGCCTCAAAAAACTTGCAGCACATGCTATTTGGTCTAAAAACACTGTTGCTTGTTTCTTAAACATTACATCAAGACTTTTGCTCACATTTCACCAAAGCCTCTCGAAGGACACAAAGTTCAGTTAACTATCATTCTACCTTCCAATTCTTCCATGGTAACTTCTCTGAGACTAGGCTTTCCTAGTGCTGCAGCTGCTGTCTCACACTGCTTTCTCCTCGTTGGGTATTCACTTCCTGTTAGCTCATGTTTAACATTTGAATTGGTCACCAAGATGACCAACTCAGGGTTTGTCAATGGAACAAGTTTGGCGTCCATTGATCTAAAGGAAAATATAACAAAAAAATTAAACAAAGAGAAAGGGTGTCAGCTTGAGCCACAGAAACATTCGTAGTGTATGAACTTATAAAGAAAGCAGAAAGAACCAAAAGTCAGACTTAAATGCCATGATTGTTTTTTTTTTAGAATAGGAGCAGACCAGAGAACTAACAAACTCAACCAACAGATGACATGAGGTCTGTGACTCGAACTATGTACAAAATGGTGGAAGGCGTTACCATATACCAGTATGTACATGTAATATACTCTCGTTATTGCACAGACCATGTCCCCTTGAGTTATAATATTGATCCAAAATAATAGTTATTGGGATATAAAAAATGTTTTTTTGCAATGACCATAGAATTACTTGACAAATTCTAAATGAAATGAACACTGGAATACGAAAGCTGAAATGATGAAAAAAAACATTCTCATACAAAAAACTATACAACACAAAGCTAGACTGCAAGCCCCTAACCTTCGAAGTGAGATTAGTACCAGTGACCAATTATACTCATCGTCTGCAAAAACTCCTATTTTTACAGGCTAATAAAAAGAATTAACATCCTCTACTGCCATTCAAATAGTGAGACTTAATAGATTTTACTCTGTCTAATGCCAGACAATTTTACTCATCAACAGGGGTGGTCCAGGGCAGTTCGGGTGTCAATGGGTTAACAGAATTCTTCACCTGCAGTCAAGCAGTAAAGCATTGTCTTTCTTGCCCATGACAGAAATGAACTGATCCATAATTCCACATGGCATTTTAGCAAAGTCGTGTTCAGCCTTCTGGCAGGCGAGTGCCTTGACTTTCAAGTCTTTTTCCACTTTTCCTGTTAACTGCTCAAGGAAGGTGTACGAGGCTACTTCAAGTGATGCCGAGCTAGACACACCACCACCCAGAGGAACTGAGGTAGCTATTACTGCATCAAATGCTGGGACTTGTGCAGGAAAATTGGCAATGACTCCCTTAACATAATTTGCCCAAGCTGGTTTTCCAGGGTTCAAGGGATTGTTGGGTGTTGGAACTGGAAATGATATCATATTTGGTTCATCAACACCTCTAGCACAGGTTGCTATTCGACAAACATCACCATCTGATTTTCTCCCGACAATCACTGTCACTAATTCTAAAGCCTGTGGGGAAAAAACAGCAATAATATTGTCAAATTTTATTACTTGTAACCCACAAATACAAGATCATGCTTACAAGTGTAGTCTCCAGCTACTTTTGAGCACAATTATAATGAAAAAACACCATTAAGTCAATTAGGATGCTTTTGCCTCAGGATTCATTAATAAAAAGTTTTACCAGGAGCATGCAAGAGGTCTTAGACATGTGCATGTGGCAGGATCAATGATGCATGAAAAAGAAAGCAAGTCAACAAAAAAAATGCAACAGTTGGTTTTGGTACAAAATCGCTTTTATCTTTTTTTCCTAAAAACAATAATGTTTGATGTCATATTTCCGCAGTACATATAGTTCAAAAGATCAATCTCAATCATCTCTTAAATGCACCCTTATCGTTCACATGCACCCATGAATCACAAAGAAGGTTCTCCCCAGATGTCAAGAGTAGATCCTGACACATACAATGGATTGTCATGTCATGAAGTTCGCCCCTGTTGCACCATGCACACATGAATTTTAATTGTTCCAAGCAATAAATAGCCACAAACAGAGGTAGAAAAACGTATTTATTATGACTACATATCAATTAACAATGAAATTCTTTGCTAAAATTTACTTCAGAAAATTTCTTAATACAATTTTCTGCTGATATGCTACACCGAGAACTTTTAAACTTTTATGATTTCATAATTGCAGACCTCTCAATTAGTCTCACAGTTTTGCCTTGAGACTCCACTGAGACTCACAGTTTTCAGGGCAATCTAATGGTTTCATGATGAGGCACAGCATGATGGAATACCTTTCCTTGAATATTTTCATTTCTGTCTCGTAAAATTGATTTTTCTGGTGCCAATTCGATCGATTGACTGGTTGACAAGACATGGACTTCACAACCATATTTAGAAGACAAATGCCAAATAAGGTTATCATTACCAGTTCGTCACATCTAGATATGTTTCGTCCACTTTGTCAAAATGGTGGAAAACGATGATAACAGAAACGAAAATTTTATTTTGATGAACTAGTTTTCATTTTTTTGTGACACCATCAATAAATCTCTGGGCTTTTCCCCAAATCTCCAGGTTCTAAGACCTTGCATGATCGCCAGGTTTTTGGTCTTTTGGGGTTGAGAGGTCTGTAACTGAACAGCATTAGTAACATTAAAAACATATATTAATTTTAGGAACAATTTTGTAACAGAACCACTTGGAATTCATGTTGTATGTATCATTACTATTAAAGGTAAAATTACTGGAAGTCCCAGCAATGATGGATGTATACAAAACATGGACCTGGGGTCCATGGACCACCCCTGTGAACCTGGTTCGCGGACCCCTTTATGGACCTGGTCCATGGCCTACCCCTACTACTGATCCTACTGATTTAAGCGAATGCCTGTTATAGACACTTATACCATCTGTTTGATGGCTCCAAAGGGATTCCTCTATAACCCACTTTTGAAATATAAGTTCATTTTGTTCCTCGAGTCCTTCACGAGGACAAATGAGCCCAACAAATTTACATGCTCCCAACTGGCATGAGTTGCTTCAAATCTCACACTGAATGAGAGCTTAGACGTGCAAAATCTTTTGTTTGGATATTGAGTGATATGGGTTAGACTTTCAAAAAGTTGTTCGTCTCACGTAGATGGTGTGCCGGACGAAAGACGTTTCATACTTGATTGGCGCCAATTTTAGCGACCCAAAAACAGAGCTGGGAAAAGTCTGACCTTTGAGCTAGCGTCGTACGATTTTGATCATTTACTTGGAGAGGATTGCAATGCTATCGTCTTCGTAATTGTTCCACTGATTTCACTCATGAAAGATCTAGTCTCTAGCATCACTTGTCGTGGCATTAGAGCGTCATATGTAGAAGAAGATTGTTAGAACAGTTAATTTCTCGGTAAAGCTTGTTTAAATCATTCACAGCAGCATTTCATAAAGTAGATGCGAATTTGGACTCCTTTCTTACAGAAGCTTTAACCTTTTGGCACCCAAACCGGCTTAAACCGGCCAAACTTGGTATTTTACTCTGTCTAATGCCAGACGATTTTACTCATCAATGGGGTACCCCTGGGAGTCCATGGGTTAAAGATTTAAGAATCAAGCACTAGGAACTCGTTAATTATCATGCTAATTTTTGAATAAGGAAAGCCAGACTTATGCTTCAGTTGAAGTTGTTTAAAGCATGGGCTGGACCATTTTCAAAAGCTTTGTTTCTTTTATAGATCTTTTCCTTCCATTATTTTGATAATTTGAATGGGCGGCGCTTTCACAAAGGAGGTGCCACTTTTTGAAGTAACCCACTTGGTTAGACAAACTTTTCCAGTCATGGGGGTCCCAAATCTGCTGTGACACTGGCTCCACCCCACAAGAGGTACTACTGCATTTTAACCCATCATGACTACTAATATTATTGATGTGTTGTATAAATTGCATGCATTCATTGTCACAGTTTCAGGAGAATGTACATTTAAGATTATTAACGCACTTTTAGATATTTTGTGAGGGTCACAAGTTTATCACTACAATGTATTTTCACCTCTATGAATCATGATCAAGCATATCGTAAAATACCAGATTATTGGCCATCGAGGTGATAAATAAATAATAGGACGAATGATCGTTTGTCTCACGATGTTGTCCATTTATTAGGTTGCACTGTAGACAGCGACGTTTCGACCGCTGTACTCTGCTTTTAACTGCTAGTCCACAGGAGAGGAAGACAAACGATCATTCGTTTTGTTAAATTAATCAAACATTTTTCATAAAGTCGCATTGCCTTTTGCACTTAAGTATTTACACAGAAGAAGACTTCCGCTAAGGTCTGGAAAACGTCAGACATGAACTAAACAACATTTCTTCTTTGGGCAGGAAGAATGAACTTCAGCTAACTATGCTCAGATTTTCTCTTACCATTGGAAAAACGAAACCATCATTGTAGTCTGTGTGTTCGCCTATGAGATTCACTCTCCCAGGAGCACAAACCGCGACTGTAGGGCTAAGCTTAAATTGTTCTTCGAAAAAATTCTTAGCCTCTGCTAGCACTTCTTCCACTCCACCGACCGCCATTTTGTCTAAATTAATTCTGAGACCAATGTCTCACTAGCGAACGACCGCCGGAAATACGTCTGCGTTCGCAGGCTAATGTCTCAGATGTCTCACCAAGCATGGCTTTGTGCTTTGGGGAAAACCCGTGACTCTATGTGTCACATGAAGAAAAGTGATCAATAGTCACGCGCAGAGATAAAAAGCTTTTTTAAAACTTGCCTCTCCGGACAGGCAGTCCAGACATAGTGTGCTTTTTTCTTGTATTGCTAAGTATCTTTAAGAGAAATAGAAATTAAGAGAAATAGTTTTCAATTTAGAGATAACCAGACACATTAGAAGGAAATTGATGGTAAATCAGTTCGTAAATTGAATCACGATAAAAAAAATGGAGTTCGAAGTTGTTCTCATAATTTCCTAGTTCTTTTCTGCTTCCACTGTTAGAAGATTATTTTTATGTCTGGTAATAAGTATTTTATATTATTTACTTCATCCTGTAACATTTTCCCCTATTAATAGTCCAGTATAGGACAATTCTTTCTTAGGCTATTTCATCATGTATACCAGTAATTAGTTTGTGATTTATACCTATTCTTAGTTTTACCAGTGAGCAAGACTAAGTGAATTAACATTATTTTCAAGTTCGTTGTTTGCCCTTGTGCATGGTCGGAACAAAGTCTTTAGGCACTGACAGGCGCTATCTGATCTGAACTTTCTCCTCGATTATGTCGTCTATGAGGAGCAGTTAAGAAAATAGACAAAACATGTCTTCTCCTTGTCCTCGGTCATAAATCGATCATAAAACATCACGAGTTATTCGTACCCATTTGAGAAATTATTC
>NC_090890.1:10117051-10142409 GCF_036669925.1 Montipora capricornis
ATTTTTCTTAGAAGGGCGTGCACCACTAAGGAATGGCGTTGATGACTGGTGAGGTTTTTTACCCAGAATATCAGTTGTATTAGAAAGCCGCAGGTCATCTCGGGTGGGGTGGGGGGGACCCTCCTGCCAGATATACCCCTGAGTGCTTCAGAGTACATCCCGAGAGCATGGGCGAAGAATACAAAATTTGCAAGTGAACTGTCGAAATGACGATTTTAGCGTGAGTACACATTAGAGAGATTCAGCTTCGCGTTTACGGAAAACGATGAAGTGTGGGCTTCGAAACTCGTCTGAATTTACCTCATTTCTTTCCCGTTGGCTACAGACATCTAGAAACTTCTCAACAGAGAGAGACAAATAAGAATAAAAGAAAAGACCGTCTGTGCTCAGTCATCAGGCCTTTGAATAAAGGCGAGGCTGAGGTCTGCATCAAAAAAAAGGTCAACCCTAGCCTCACTTTTATTCAAAGGCCTGGTAACGGAGCACAGAACTGTAAAATGGTCCATATAAAGCATACTATGCTTTTAGCAGGGGTCATATTTTTTAGAAATTATGCCAAAATTATGCTACTTTCTGAAAATTATGCTTTCTGTCACTGAAATTATGCTACTTAGATCTTGAGTAATATATAGATCACCAGTACCTTAACTCTATCAATTCTGACTTTAATGAACATTCATATAGTCCACCTTCCAGTCTTACAGTCTTTAGCATTGCAAATACGCATGTGCGCACCTCAAAAAGCCAAATGATTAACAAATGCTATCAAAATCAACCGTTTCTGGGTTCTGAATCCGGGTCAGAAAGTTTTAGCATGCTCTTGTGAATCGTTAAAAGATGAGTTAAGAATAGAGAATACTCGTTCAGAGGCTGCAGACGAGAGCTGCACCAGCAGAACCTTCATAACTGCAGAAGACCAATGGGGTAGGTTATCAGATTGTTGGTCGCTGGAAGTAGATGTACTCGAGGACGACGCCATCTTTGATCTGTGGCCGGAGGGGCCAAGCCGCCGAGCCATAAGCGTGGTGGCTTGAGGAAAGTCATGCACAGGGGAACCTGGTCTACCACCATGGGCCTTAGCACATACCTCAACATTTTCCAAAAACAATACAGAAATAAAACACAAACTGATTTATTCTAGAACTATGATGGGTCTTTTCAGTTTTCAACGCATAAAAGCTCGGATTATGCTAGCAGTGCTAAACTGAAATAAAGGCTTAAAAATAATGCTCGTTTTGCTAAATTATGCTTAAAATTATGCTAGCACAATCTACCAAAGCCTAACGAGTATCCACGTTCTCGCGCGAACATGCCACGCTTTGTGTTTAACAACTGGGGCCAGGGGCCTGTTTCTCAAGTGTCCCAATATTTTTCGCGTGTCAAAGACTCCTCTATAACCACAGTGGAGCCTCTATCTTTCACACTGGGCCTCGGAGTCAACCATTTTCCCGAGTAGAGTTGTTAATGAACGCCTCTGATACGAGTTTCGACGCTAACAGTCCAATCAAAACAGAGCTAACTCTAACACCTTATTTCAAAATGGCCGCCATTTTAGTATTCTTCTGTTTCCTCGCAAATTGGTCCCTTTTGGCCTCGCTTTCAAACGTAAAATTCCAAAGAATTTTAAACCTTGAACGATGCCAAAAGGGCCAATTTGCAATCAAACAAATGAATTCTAAAACGGCGGCCGATTTGGTACAAGGCAGTACTCTTGTTTAACGTCATAATCCCACAAACACCCATCACGGTGAAATTCTCTTTTCGCGTTTCGCCGTGGAAATGACACCCGTTCTAAAAATAAATATACTCAAGAAAGGGTTGACTCAAGGAATAAGCGTAGATAGAGGATCCAATTGATGGGCTCCTGCCATACCGTTTTATAAAATAATTAGGATTTTACGCGCACTCTCATTGGTCCATAGCTGTGTTTAGGTGAGAGCATGCAAACACGGCTGCGACATCACGAATTTTCATTGGTTGTATGCTGGTAAGAAATATGAGCGTGTATCAAGAAAATCTGTTTCAATCAAGAATTTTCCTTCATTTGTTTCTTCATTTGTGGAATTATCGTTGAGAAATATTTTATAAAAGCAATAGGACTCCCCCTCGTGTTTAGATGAGGCTATGGAAACACGGAAAACGTCTTCTATTACTTAAATAATGATGATGCTTCAAGCTTGCTTCAAGGTTTGAAAGTAGGCAATTAGTTTGACTTTCCTTGTCTCTAAAGCATATTAAACGAGCAGCTTTTCAGTATAAGTGGATCATAGTTTGACGAACTGCTTTTCGGGACTTACGAGAAACGAGCCCCCGATACGAGGAGACATCGGGAACACGAGGAGAAGGCTCTTTCCCGCGCGCCTTCTTGCTCGCTGGATTTCGCCAGCCACCGGAAAAACGATATTCACCTTTTAAACAACCGAGGCCAGATTATTATTATTATTATTCATTCGAAGTACATCTGTTTCTTACTGTGCCACACGCACAGCATAATTCTGAGCCAATCCCGAGGGCCGTTGAAATGGCTGCGTACTGCAAAAGAGGGAGCTTCCAGCAAGAACGGACAACGACCGTCATCCAAAAAGATTGCTTGACGTTCTTGAAATTATTACGCGATTATTCCAGGTTGTTCGATGGTGTGCAGTACTAATTAACGTTGAATGAACGGTTTAGAAGTTCATAGTTCATATGGATGGACTGGTCATGAAACCTGCATATTCGAAAGCGAGAACAGTGACATCGCGCTTTATGGTAGCTTTACCGTGACCCATGGGGACATTTCATTTTTTATCCGCCCCCCCCATGGAAGACATTTTTCCTACAGGTCCCTTTTGCTCTGAAAATCAGATTCCCGACTGGTCCCTTTAATGAAGTTAGATTCCGACAGGCCCCTTTTACTCCCGATTCCGACTCCCTCTACTGGAGCAGAAATTCCAGATTCCGACAGGGTCCTTCTTGACATTACAGAAAAAAAAAAGCCTTTAATGGGGAAGGGAAGGGGGAGGGGGGGGGGGGGGGGCGGATAAAAAATGGAATGTCCCATGCACAATCTTTTGTCTTCGGTTCACAACTAAGTTTTGAATGAAACGATCTAAACTTTTGATTGGCTTTCATTTGAAAAAACGATCTGATTTGTGCGTGGTCAGGGCTGAAACAGCGAACAGAAACAATAGGGAGCTTAAGCACGCACGTTTTTGAGACGCGGACGGCAACCGGAAGTGAGTTATTTTCCCTTTTAACTTGCACAAACAACCACATTTACAATGCTAAGTATCTTTTCTCCGTTAGAGATGATTAATACAAAAATCTGGGAGACACCACTGTCCTGGCACGCGAAATTCTCTCTTCCGGTTGCCGTCCGCGTCTCAAAAACGCGCGTGCTTAAGCTCCCTAATATATAAACTATGACCTCTTGCTATTGTTCTGATTGTTTTTCCAATAATCATTTCCATCTAACTAGTTCTCTCTAGGCTAGTTCTCTTTTAACTCTAGCAACTGGATTTACGCTAGGTTAGTAATAATCGCATTTTTGGGCTACAAGATAACCCAGGAATATAACGTAACTAAATGCGGGATCGAGGGGTTTATTCCACGGCTGGTTTGCTAGAAATATCAACGAAAGGCTCTTTCCATGAAGAAAACACGAGGGTGTCAACACGTAAAATGAAAAATCGCCACTATAATCCAATCAACTCTGATCTGGTTTTGGGACACTGCAAAAAAAATAATATTTTGTTGTATCAGTATACACTTTTTTACAAGGGCTTTCATTTGTAAGACAGTTGAGGCCACCAAAAATATAAGTAGTCGAGAGATCTGTATGGGTGTTTACAACCCATTGCAAACGCCTAGACAGACCAGACGCGAATATTTTAATGCACTTGTGAAATAAAGCAATAAATTGAATACAGTATTTAGCTCTTATTAACCGAGCAGGTGGTCTGTATGGGAGAATCTTGACCACGGTCGTGAGTACAGACCGAACGCAGTGAGTTTGTTCGTCCGTGCTCTTTACCTTTTTTTCTCATCATGCTTTTTGCCACTTCCATAAATAAATATTGGTAGAAGAAAATACTCCATATTTTTGTATTTTAGTTTGCAACCTATTCACCGCAAAACATTACCAGTCTAGATGCCGGTCTAGACCGGAAAATCTAGACAGCGGTGAATATGGATTTTAGCCAATCAAGTTCGGGAATTTGGTAGTTCCCAGTGCTTGTGAGACAGAGCCATATAATAAAGATCTGTATCAAAAGTAAATCAGTACTAATTAGCTGAACAGGAATTTGAATTAAAAGTCAATTCTACTGTTTAATAATTCCCAAACCCCAGTTGATTTGTATTGGGGTTTACAGAGGAGTACACGTGACTCCAATAGTACCTGCTGATTGGTCATAACACCATCTTACAAATAAAATTTAAACCTTACCTTGTTAGCATAATGACCTTTGTCTCCACACTAAAGAGAATGCAAAAGAACACATCCACAATTATTAGAAGTTTGGGGTTTCCTCTGAAATGTTCAAGCTTTTGCCATTTTGGCTAACACAGACGCACAAGCCTTCTTAAAGATAATAAAATTTCAATGTTAGGCAGGGCTTATTAAGGTGGGTTATAGACTAGAATGTTGCGTTGTGTGTGTAGGGAGGCTCGGAATAATAAATGTGCATACTTGAGAGGGAGAAAGTACAACGCAAGTGAGAATGTCGGATGGTAGCACTGAAAAATATTATTGGGACATCAACTCACTAGGACAGTGATCATTTATTCGCAAATCACCTCTTTGATCAATTTGCATGATAATGAACGTCCACAGTTGTGCGTATGTGTGGTTTGTGCTCCTGAATTCTTGTTTCTCAGTGTATCTAAATTCCCTGATAATGCCATAGATCAGATTAAAGTAAACTGTTGTCAAAAGTAGCCCAAGACCTCACTCGAACAGTTTATTCATTTAGTTATTCTTGGCAATATTTAAGTAAATTATTTTCTCTTTCCCTGATGACCATTAGGCCATTTAAGCCCCTGGCTTTGCCTCTTTACCTTAACCTGTTGGAAAGTAATAATAAAAGAATGAAGAGAAAGAAACTAATCCACTAATAATTGACCTTCTTCGAGTGATTAACTGATTCAATGCATTAATAATGTCCTGAGGGGTACGCTTGGTCTTGTTTGACTATACACTGTCTGACTTTAAACAAAAAAATTCCACATACCTTGTAACAGGTCACAGTTTCCAGGGGTCTTCGCATTGGTCGTTCATGTTCTGTGTTTATTTGATTTGTGGTTGGAACAATGTTTATGTTGGACTGATTTCCAAGGTTCTGTTGACAAAATGAATGGGATTTTTTAACGCTGGTTTTCACTAGCGATGCAAGCACAAGCATACGCAGCTTATGCTAGTGAAAACGAACGTCAACATAGGCATCAAATCAATCGCAGCAACCACCATTTTGTTCCAATGCCTCAGACGCAGGGAATCTGGAACGAGTGCTTTAATTGGCCAGATGCAACAAATTTCCTTTTGTTTATGCTGCGTTTTGTTTTCACACAACGCAAGCGAAGTAAGCATAAGCGCAAGCACAAGGAAAAGGAAAAATTCTGATCCTTGCGCTTGCGCTTATGCTTGCGTCAAACCCCGTTTCCATGGTGAAATAATCACTCTTATGCTTGCGCTTGTGCTTGCGTCGCTAGTGAAAACCAGGCTTAACATTTTTGCCCGAGTTGTGGCCCAATTCTGATGATGCTCAGAAGTTCAACAAGTCATGGGCCACAGAAACAAGGAAAAGACAAATTAATTTCAATAAAATTAATTATTAATAATTATTGATGCGACCATTGGACCTGCCCAGCTACAGTGATTGACAGTATTGAAAAACAAAACTGCAAATTGGAATTTGAATGTCTGCATGTTTATGAAAGGTACAATAAAGATAAGTTAGAAATAATATAATAATACTTATGGTGCAAATTATAGCCTTGCAGTCCACAAACATAATCTAATGTTACACGTTCATGTAAGAGCCAGAAGAGAATATAACATATTCAACAACATATTCACGGAAAATACCTTAAAATTCTCTTTGTGAGGATTGGAAGGGCAGCTTGATGCTTTATGACCAGGTAGACTGCAGTAGTGACAAACGATGTTCACCATTGACTTCTTTTCATTTGTTTCATCTTTTACTGGGAGTTCAAACCGTGGACTGTAGAAAAGTCAATCAGTGCAAAAGACAGCATTGTGAGTGACCAAGGAGCAAGTAAGTAAGGGGCCACGGAGAGGGAGCTGAGAGTTGCTTCTCCTAAACCTCTCACTCCTCCCCTAAAACTTCTGAGATCTGTACCAAAACGTAGCCCCCAGTTTCAAACATACTCTGTGGCCCCTGTAAGTTCACCAGCTGGAATTGATAATATGATTGACGTATACCTGACAGGGTTAGTGTCACTATCTACATGTAGCAGTTACAAATCTTTACGTCCTTCACTGTTGTTTTAAGGTGGCTCAAACCGGTTTCAATAATTTAGAGGGAATGTGTTATTAGAAAGATTAACTCTAACAACACTGTTTCACTTAATGGCAATGTTATGGTACCATATGAAACATCATACAATACATATACAGGTTATCTCAAAAACGAACTTGGTGACCCCCATTTTTTATTGAAGTGATTAGCAAGCTAAGATGAAACTCACTGCAAAGTTTAAAAAAAAACCTCTGTAGCGGATTCAAAGCCACCTTAAAAATTTTCTATTGTGAAGGTGGCTATGAATCTGCTACAGAGAATTTTTTTAAACTTTGCAGAAAGTTTTATCCTAGTGTGCTAATCACTCTCCAGCAATAAAAAATGGGGGTCACCAAGTTCGTTTTTCAGATAAATGCATTTAAACACAAAATATAGGCTGTTTTTAAGACGACTCTTTTGTTGCCATGGTAACCCATCACGTCACATTAATGAATGCATCTTCTTAAGCATCTATTGGTGTTTCATATGACATCATAACATTATTATTAAGTGAAAAACCTTGGTAGATTTAATCCTTCCAAATAGTACAATTTGTTGAAAGAGTTGAAACTGGTTTGAGCCTCCTTAAACGGTTTCAGGTAAAAAAAAAAAAAAAAAACCTATACTGTAAGGTAGAACCAGACAATGTCAAAAAACAGTTTATACACAGAATATACTTGTTCATACATATAGTAATAGCAGAATCATTTTCCAAAATATAATAAAATATTATAAACAACTTTTAAAAACATTTTGTAGAAAACACATCCCGCTGATTATTTATTAACCTCTTAGTACTATCTGAAACAAGATTCTAAATTAAATCTAGAAATTATTTTGTACAATCCCTTTGGGCTCCTGGAGCCATTTCAACAACAGACGAGACACAAATATGAACAATGTACATTTTGTAAACATTGATTAGCTGAGGAATAAAGAACCACTGTAGAATTTTCGGTAATGCTCAGATTTGCCTAAAATTAAATTCAATCAAAAATATAAAATACTAGTATTCGTAAAAAGTTGACATTACAAGTATCTTTAAGTTCAAATTCAAATTGCAACGTCCACTTGCAACTAAAGATGACTGATGGCCCATCAAAACGCGTATTGCAGAATCAAATCCTGTCATTTTTTAATGAATACTACGGTACATGTACACGTAGTTTGCTTACTGTTATCAAGACCATTTGAGAATAAAATTTTAAAATATTTTGTCCTCTATTAGTTCTTCATTTTTTCTTAGAATGATACCCATTGTGCTGTCCTTCAACATATGTTTTTCGTAAACCTTACCAACTGACACAAAACAAAGACCACCTATTTGTCCTTAAAACATTCCTTTAAGTCTTAATGCATTCACCACTGGGATTGAGACTTGAAAGATGTTTACTCTGTCGAACACCAGACGATTTTACTCATCAATGAGGAGTGGTTCAGGACTCAACAGGTTAAATAGCTAAAAAAACTATTTACTGTACATACTGTATGTGTTTACACTTGGGGCCCTCTGGACAAAATCCACACATATAATTGAGACAAATCACTCTTCTGACATGCCGATGCCTGCAGCTTGGGCCTGAAGCAGGGAGAAAGAAAATTAACATGAAAAAAAAAAACCAAAGTTTAATTTTGTTTACTTGATCCAGTGTTTAGTGCACTGGATTTTAATGTGTACATGTGCAAATGTATGTTGTAGCTCAATTTTGACTGCTAGTACAATTTGTTTTTGAACTGGTACAAAATAGTTTGAACTGGAACAAAATATTTAAACTGGTACAATTTTAATTGTACTGGTTTATTTTCATCAACTGTCTAAAAAAGGGATTTTCCTTTTTTGGGGGTGTTTGTGTAGTTAGAAAACAGGGGATTAGTTTTTTGGGGGTCTAAAAAAGAAGACAGCTTGTAAACAGGCCATTTTGCAATTTAATGAGTAATTTCATTTTAAGATAAATTGAAGTTTATTAATATTGTAACAGTACAAAATAATAACAACGTTGTTTTTAACGTTAAATTATTGTAATGTGGTTACTTTCCGGTAGTTATATACTGCTCTTGTTACTTGAAAATCTGAGAGATAAATTTTGTAATAAACAAATTGCCAAATGACTTATTAAAATAAACAATATCACTGTTTTTTCGTTACAAAAAGTAGTCCCACTATACGAGAAGCAAAAAAAGGGTGAAGCTCTGAGGAAGGGCTAACACTCAAAACATCAGAGTGAGGACAATGTGCGACCCAGCGAGCCATGGCTGCAAGTCAGGCAAGCCAACAGGGCAAGCTATGTGAGTCAACATGCAAGTCACACAGTGACAGTTATTGAAAGCTAACCATTTTTAAATGGGTGCTTAGACTTACATGTATATAGAGGATATTACATGGCCGTGCGGAGGTACAAAATTTCTCTTGAAATACTAACTCATTTCACGAAAGGCATCGAAAGGCACGATTTTCATACGTAACCATAGCAATAGAGATCTTTTGACGTGTGAAAATAACATGTTATCTTCACATGTGAAGATATCATGTTTTCATGCGAAAGCTCACTTGGTATTTCTTGGTGTTTATATAATAAAAATTATTACATCCTGGGGAATGACCTCTCCATTGCTTGTATTAGTCCAGTCAATGTCATGTTTGGTAACAAAATAATAGTTACTGTAACAGCCTAAATTTTCAAAAGAAAATGTGTGGTGAATTATTAATTAATTTATTAATTATCTATTTTTTAATTCAGTTGATAACATCAAATTCTCATCATTAGTAAGTTGAAAGGCAGTATTCCAGGTTTCACTCTTCACAACAACTCAATCTTTTCTTCTTTCTTCTGTCTTAATTAATACAAGTTAAATTAAAAAGGAAAAGCCAGTTTGAGCAATCGAATAAGTGAAAATCACCAACATTTTGTCTTAGCAAAAATATGCCATACATACTGTAGAAGAGTGAACTCTCAGACTTTTGCAATGCAGCAGGTGAAACTAACCATGTTTGCAGAATCCTCTGTCGTACCAAGGACAGTCTTTAATTTTAGATTCTGGATCAATGTGAAGATACTGGCATTCCTTGTTGCTGCATTCCCCTGAAATTAAAGCAAGGAATTAAGTCAGAGCCCAAGATAATTGAATGAGGTTAGGCACAAGAAAATTGCAATGATTTCGGCTGCACAGGTCCCTACAGTATTTCATTATGCATGCAGGACATGCTATTGGTTTCTTGAAACAGTAAGTAAGGACCTGTGGAAATCTTGCCAGAAAATCCTCAAGTGACAGTTACATTGAACACTGGAAAGACCTTCACAAACTTTAATTACATGTACACAGTATTATTACTGTACATAGCAGTTGACTCAAAGCTGAAGTCTTCCCTAAATCCATACAAGCATATTTCTCCTTTACGGCATGTAACACAATGCCGCAGCTAAAAGACACCCCCAAAGTTGGCTGTGAAAGGGTCAGACTAATAACAAATTAATGTATATTGACAAAGGTTGATCCTGAACTGCAGATATACAATAGCAAATGACTGAAATCATTGTAAAAATGACAAGCTCAAAGAAAAATGAAATAACAAGCCTCCTCTGACTAGTCTTTAAAATTATTGCTTTCTAATAAATATTAAACCTGTGAATGTCTTGATCAGGGTACTGCAGACAACAACAGCAATCCTACTGCAGCATATAAAGCTTTAAAGTACACAACCCTTTAGAGCGGTTTTCAATTGAGTGTTGAAAGTAATTCACAAATTGCTTTGGTTTGCATTACTTCTCTTAGTGATTGGTTGAAAGTTCTTGCGCCATTTTTTCAACCAATCAGAAGTTAAACCAAAACCAATCATGGCTCACTCGTGCACATTTTCTCACGCTTTGTGTCGGCTACATGTAATTACTTCGAGTTTTGATTGGTTTACTGGAGAGTTTCCGTCCTTTTTGATTAGCCAAAGTAATTACTTTGGTTTTGGTTTTATGACACTCGATCGAAACTTGCTCTATCAACTAGACTGTACAATTATATTGTTACTTACATGTACATGCAGGTCCATTAACAAAAATTAATAATATTATTGTTTTATCCCTTTCCCTCCTACAAGGGAATTTTACTCTGTCAAACACCAGATGATTTTACTCTTCAATGGGGAACTACATGTACGTACTTAGAGGCTGCCTGAAATCAAAAACTTCAACCCTTTGCCTCTTAAAGTGGATGTAGAGGTTATTAACCTTATTAACCCAATGACACCCTGAACCACCCTCAATGACAAGTACCGTATTTACCCGTGTATAAGTCGACCTTTTATGGCCTCAAAAGAAGCTCCAAAAATCGCCCTCGACTTATACACGGGTCAAAGATTTTGAGCAAAGTTCCAGCTAATTAAGTAATTTATTCAAAATTGACATCATAATGTTGTCTTGGGCACAACAAACGCAGTGGACAAAAGAATGACAAAAGACTTCAAAATGAATGTATATAAGCAATTCCAGTTGAAATGAAAAAGGATTTGTCCAAATCTAAATGTTGAAGATACTCACAAGCACAAATATGAAACAGACACTCGAAATTTTCGTTTTCCAAAGGCGGAAAGCTCTAAAATTAAAGGCATTTCTGTTTCTTCAAATAAACTCGATTGTTCAACGGCTTAGTAACCTGGCGCAATACCTCGTGTTTGCGTGCAAGCATCGTCACTCGTGCTGCGTGAAAATGCTGGTTGGTAATGATTGTTTTCTTATTCTTTATACAAACCTGGCTGATTTAAATGCTTTTGCAAACTTCGTATTGTTTGGTTTATGAGTTTTGTTTTGTTTATCATGTGACCAATTACAAGTGAAGGAGCAATTAAACCTTGCACATTTTCGCATTGTTCGCAAGTTATTTTCAAAGATTGACTCCTGCTTCGTGATGTTGTGCTTATCCTCTAAAGCTCTTTATCATTGAAGAACGAAACAGGTTAGTTTGAGGTTTACATGTTCGATTTTCTGAGAACTTTTTCGAAACTCAAGGACAAAATGCTCGCATATACAATGTACATGTACAACAACTGCTGAACCACAAAACTATTAGGCGCTAATGAGGCCCTGAGTTTTTTGTGTATCCACACTTCCAGAAATCGAAGAATACAAGATTAGTGTCCCAGTAACATAATGATTTTAACAAAGAAATTAAGAAATTGCTTTTTTTGCCATCAAAAATGGGAGGTCGACTTATACACGGGATCGACTTATACATGGGTAAATACGGTAAACTTGTTCAAATGATGGATAGCGCTATCCACCGGACAAATCACTATCCAGCGGATAAACACTAGCAAAACCGATTGAGTTATCCAGTGGATAGTGATTTATCCGGCGGATAGTGCTATCCATCGCTTGAACAACTGGGGCCAGGTGTATATAAGAGACAATATTGTTTAAATTGTCCAGATAATTGCAAGGATCACTTCAATCTTTCATCAATAACCTGCACTTCAAATACACATTTCTTTCATTCGCATAAATTTAAATCAAGTTGGTTTCTGTGGGGTCCCCAATAATTGGTCCCCTGGGGCTACATGTAAATCCCTTGTCACTGCCATAAAGACAAGTACCACTACTCTTCCTAGTCTCTACTTCACACCTGCAGTTTTTCAGGTGAATTTGATTAAATAGCCAGATGGATACTAATGTACACTCACCAAACTTGGAATAAAAGTAGCACTCCGGCATCTTTGTCATGTCGTATTCATGAAGAAACTCACATTGATCACCCTTTTTGCACAGCCCTCTCAACCAGTGTTTACATACCACAGTCTTTTCCCCTTTGGTGTGTCGAAAGGGACACAATGGCCCCCTGTTACACACGTTCCTCATGAAATATTCGCAGACAGCTGCACCAGACTCTGTGGGACGAGAACAGGGAAGAAGAAAACACGACAAGAACAAGCAAAAATTTGTCATTTAAATCAAAAAATAGCTGAATCCTGCAAAAAAAATTTTTTTCATAGAAAAACAGAAATTGTAAAGTTGTTCTCGGAAAAATTTAATGTTTTGCGTATTGTTCTTTCAATCTCAGCTGGTACACTTGTATTAAAGCTGGCTGTCATTTAGTACTGTAGGCATGTAGTGGCTTCAAAAGTCTAAGTTGGTTCTGTTATTTAGCCTTTTGGGAGCGACTTCAAAATACCCGGTCACAATTACATGACATGGAACGCTTGCTTCCGTAGTCCCGCGGTCATGTTGTAATCATTAAATTCAAAAAAAGATTATTTTATGGCTCATTGAACGTTAGGCTAGTAAATATATCGCTCCCGCACTCCCGCAGTGGAAAAAAGAAAAGAATATTAAATGGGTCTAGAAATAATGCTCCTGCAGTCCTATAGTCCCACAGTGGAAAAAAAAAAAAGAATATTAAATGGATGTAGAACCAGTGCTCCCGTAGTCCTGGTCTCCCGTAGTAGAAAAAAATGAATATTAATTGGATCTACAACAAGTGCTCCCACAGTCCCACAGTTCTCCAGTGGAAAAAAATTAGGCCTAATTAGGTTAGAAGAAAAGTATCCTAAACATTCATAACAGCTAACCTTAGGCCTAATTAGGCCTAAAGAAAAGTTTTTAGGCCTAAGATTAGCTATTATGAATGTTTAGGATGCTTCTAAAGTATTTTTCTTTTCTTTCCATATGCAAATATTTATTGACTGCAGGACTACGGGAGCAGGCATTTAATGTCACGCAATCGTGGCCGGGTATTCTGAAGTTTAGCCGCCTTTTGTTTTCGATTTAAGGCTGCAAGATAAACACATTGACGTTCAGAAATAGCTGAGAATTCTGCAGCCACTCAAAACACTGATTAGCGAGCAGGCTCTCAGACTCCTCGCTGTCCCAGGGAGAGAAAGACAGCCTGCACGCGTCCATTAGAATTCCGAATGCCGCCTTCCTGATAATTAACGTTATCTCAAGTGTTGAAAGCTAACAGCCGGGCTAGAATGGTACTATCCATTCCCGGGAAGGGAAGAGGTTGCACACCAACTTGATTGTACAGCTGGATCTCGATCTCGAACTTTAAATCTGCCACACTTGCGACGATTTCTTCCATTTTGACGCGGAAAAACAGCAGAGCGCTTTGTAAAGGTAACTGAAAATTCAACCAGCCGCCAACAACCACTGCATTCAGTTCGAATTTTCAAGACGATATTCACATGTACTTTTCTGTTCTGTCAAAAAAAAGATGGCCGCTGATATCATACAGGCCAGGCTGCATAGCATTTTCATACACGCTGTCCTAGCAGTTCGCGGGCACTACAAGCCAGTGCATTCATTTCACACTCAATTTTTCATGATTTTTGCCCGTAAATTACTCAAAACCACTTTTTCTTTAAAGCAGAATGTCGAGAAGAGGAGGTAGGCTTACACACTAAACCTATTTCATGTGTTTTTCAGGATACTGAATCTGATTTTTCATGGCTGTGTTAGGGCGAGGAAAAGTTCATCATAAAGGAAAACGTCGCCATTTCACAGATGCTGAAGAACTTCGAGCGGAAATGGAAAAGGACAAACGAGAAAAGGACTGGAGGGTAAACTATGGTTTTGTGCTTTTTAATTTTTTTACGAGAAAGACGTTTTGTGAACTTTGAATTATTATGTGAAATGTTAACACAGTCATTATATGCTGTAGTTATCTGGTCTGTTGTGTGATTGCATGATGCAATAGTGTAAGCTGTTTTACCTTTTTGAAGCTGGAACCGACAGCAGTTGCTTGATAGAACATGGATTACCTTAATTTCCTCTAGTGTCGTGCTCTTTACAAAGACAGTCTTTGTTACAGAAAGTTTTTTTCCTTGACTTCCTAGCTGAACTTCATAAAATGAAGATGTGATTGTTTTTCAAAGCGAAAAGCAATTATCTTGAAATATTTTTTGTAATAATTTGATCAGCACTTGAAACCCATTTTCTCAAGCAAAAAAGACCAATTCTATTTTATTAACATCATGATATGGATTGTTCCTGGTATCCTACACTCACTATTTATAATGGTAATAGGACTCAGTGGAGTCCTGTTTGGTCGGTAATCATACATGTACAAGTGATTAACAAAATCGGAGGACTGCAGAGCGGTCATCCGATTTGTTTAATCACGAGTCTGATTACAGACTGAATTGGGCGACGCGAAGTCCTGTTACCAATTAATCATAACCATTGCAATTTCCTAGAAAATAAAATTAATGCATTCCTTTTTCACTGTCTCTTATGTTACAAATTTGTTCATTTTGGAAAATCCCCAGTTTGGTAGAGTAAGTGGTTGTTGCTGGTCATTGTGATAAATTCTGTGATTGGTGGATTAAACTGAGTGCACTTAATATGATTGCCTGATGTAACTGACCGATTTCAGGTATCCGATTACAGCCAACTGTGCAATTTCACTGTCCCACTTCAACCCTACACAGTAATTACTGAAAAATAAAGCAGTTAATGCACCAATCAAATTTGAGAAAATTGTAATGGTTATGATCAATGTTTATTTTGGTTCTACATCATTTCTACTTCACAATGCTAATGCTAATGTTGGCTAAACTATACATGTAGAATACAGGGGCACATTTGAAACAAGTTTTTTTTCAGTGGCATATTTTTTTCAGTGGCTCAGTGGCTTGATAGTCAACTGACGAGCCATGGAGCCACCAAGCCACTCAAAGAAATACCTCAACATTGAATTTCACTGATGACCTGCAGAGCCACTGCAGTAATACTGCTTCAAAAATGGCCCTGTATTCTATAGTTGCGCCCTAATGATAATAAAAATTACTTTTGCATGATCAAAAGTAATTACTTTGAAAATATTAATTGCAATTTCATTTCTTACCGGTAAGTCCTTTATTGACTCGTGTAGCAGCTGTCGTAATGAATAATGTGATTGGCTCGATACTTAAGGCAAAAACAAAAGACCAAACAATTTCAAACAATGAATTAGACTTAAAAGCAATGGAAGCTGCTTAAAATACCAAACAATAGAAGGTTATGAGAGCTGCTACATTACTGCCTTTATCACCTGGACTGATTAATAATAATAATTAGTAATAGTGGTAGTAGTAGTAGTAGTAGTAGTAGTAGTAGTAGTAGTAATAATAATAAATTATTATAATTATCATAGTTACATTTTGCCGCACACTCTACTTTTAGCCTTCTTGGCTTAATTTTTTTTGGTTTTGTCTCCCTAAATTCTTGAATTTAGCCTGTTGTGCTAGCTACAGTATGGAAGTAAAAATAATAATAATTACAGTGTGTAAGCCATGTTAACTTACATGTATTTACTCATTACTCATCCTATAAGCCTCATAGAGGATTCCCTGCCTATGTACACTGTATATTTGATTATTGTTCTTCTACCTATATTCATTTGTTACCGGCTAAAGTCTTAAACAATATTCTGTATTCAGGAGAAAAAGGGTGGACAAGACTTGAGCGATGAGGGAGCAGCTGCGGCTGGCAAATCAGGTTCTGAGAGCGAGGAAGAATCAGACAGCGAAGAAGAGAAGGTACTGTACAATGTAGTAGCCCTGTTGTAAATAAGGACAAAATTTACTGTCATGGATGCTCTGTATCAGGTCACATTTTTATTCAAGATTCAAAACAATAATGAGGTGCGGGCTATCTTAGGTCTCGCTTGTTGTAACCAGGGCGCGACGAAAGTGCTGTCCGATAGCCCGGGGCTACTGGAATGACTTGTCGGGCTAGCGTTTTCTTATCGTAGCTTGCCCGACGGGCAAGCACCGTTGGTTTCTCTTTTCTGATGATAAATTGAGCTTTTATACCACAAAGTGTGTAGCAGAAGCTCCTGAGAGAAAATGATAACGTTATGAGGCCAAATTATCGTAGCGTGACAACGTTTTGCGCCGCATTTTAGTTGCGTCCGTAAATAACGTCATGACTTTTTCTCCTTACATAGCGACCGAAATATATTTTTGAAATGACAATCTTTGCCGACTGACAGCGTGCAGTGCGAGACAATCAGTCTAATTAAATTCCAGCCAAGTCACGGTGTAGTGGATTTTCTCGGAAATTTAGGTGCGTTTCGTTGGGAAACTATTGTTATTGCGCATACATTCTGCGCATCTCGAGATAATCTGGTTTCCTACCGTTGATGCTTACTAATACAGGGATGTTATTGCGCGACTTAAAACTATCCGGAAAAAGTAGATCTTAGTAAATACTCTTGGTATCCAAAAAGAAAATTGCGGGTAACCAGGCATTTTTGAGAAATAATTAAGATTCAGTTTGAGAAAAAAACGCCATACATTGCTTTGTATTTTAAAGCTTTTTACAAATATTATTCATTAATTATCTTTGAAAAATGGATGGTTACCCCCAATTTTCTTTTTGGATTTCCATAACACTTGTTAAGATCTACATTTCCTGCATAATCATGAAACGGGGCAAAAATACCCTTAAATAGTAGGCACCGTCCTTAAATACATCTGATTATTCTTTATGAACAATTTAATGTCGGGCTAGCTCGTCAGACCTTCGGGCTAGTAACCTCAAGTAACAGCTTGCCCGATGCGCAACCTCATCTTTTCATTTTCGTCTCACCCTGTGTAACTGTTAGTGTTTAGGAAAAGTGGATAATGTTATTTGTGGTATTCATTCCCTCGGTATACGGGGAAGCAGGGATGGCGTAGTGGTGAGAGCACTTGCCTCCCACCAGTGTGGCTCGTGTTCGATTCCCAGCCTCTGCATCATATGTGGATTGATCAAGTACAAGGAAGGATTACGTTTTTGCAAATGTTGGCCGTGTAGCACTTATATTGAACAGTCTTAACTGATTAGAGTGTAATGTGAGGTGCTAGGTTTCTACCCCATATGAACCATGTGAGCGTTAGCCCTACTAATGGAAATAGGCCCACAGAAGGACAGAGAAAAACTCTGACCAGGGTGGGAATTGAACCCACGACCTTCGGGTTAGATCACTGCTGCTCTGCCGACTGAGCTACAAGGTCAGACATGAGCAGACCCTTGGTGGAATAGAGCTATTAAATGAGCATTTTTAGTGTCCCATGGACTTACATTGTATGACCTGCATTGTCGCCTGTGTAGTAAGGAAGAGAGGGAAAAACTGGAGCACCTGGCGAGAAACTTCTTGTAGAAGAGGACTGGAGAACCAACAAACTCAACCTACTTGTGACATTAAGTGCGGGAAACGAAACTGGGGACACATTTGTGGGAAGTGACTGCTCTCACCATTGTGCTGTCCTTGTTCTTCTAACTTGCTCAAGGAATGCAATATCTTCTATTCCAGCAGGCGAAACCCAAAGGTGTGAGTGGCCTCATAGAAATTGAAAATCCCAATAGAGTGGTTCAGAGAACAAAAAAAGCAACTGAATTAGATGCTGATGATTCAAGTAAATCACAGCTATCCCGAAGGGAAAGGTTTGTACAGTAACAGGACCGTTTTTTGCCAATAACTTACAATGTACATGCACAGTCAAGCTATGTCACACATGACCAGTATCTACAAGACTGAAACAAACAATAATTATTTAATTCCTCTTTGGAGCTTTGGAAATTTCAGTGGAATGTTGAAGATTTTTCTGAAAGCTGCTGCGAAAAATACACAAAAACTGAACAATTCTTCAAACACTTGAAATATATTTTTCACTTTTCAAACACTGTTTATTTTATAACAAAAGGAAATTTGATAGCTAACTATTTTTGATATAATTGTCCAGGAAATATCCATGGAAAAGTTCAAAACTAGCATGCACATTTTAAAACAACTCGTCACGTGTTTCATAGCTTGACTGATTTTGTGATAATAAGATGAAGATTATCATCATCATTAAGGATAAGATAGAGTCTGCTTTAATCAAATGCATCTGCCTCATCAATGTTGGACTGTAACATCTTCCGATTAGTTTTCATGCCGATGGTTTGAAAGAGGTTGTCATAGGTGACTTGCCACAAAGGTAAAGTAATGAACACCATTGCGAGGTACAAGCTGTATTTTGTGACTTTGAATATCAACTCGATGTGGCCTTTTGAGAAGCGTATTACATTGTATTGTAGTTTTCTGATTTTTTCCACCGTTCACACACTAACTGAGTGATGATCTTGTGTGTTACATGTATGTACATAATTTGTAGAAAAGGTTGCAGTGACCACTACAATGACAGTGTCATCATTCAGTCATTTATTTGATGTCCCGAGTTTACTTTTTGAAAAGACACACACTGTAAACATAAGAACAGAACTGTAAACAGAAGTACATACTGTCAACATGCAGAACCACGAGGTTCAGTAGGGTTTTGTATTGGAGATCATCCTTTGGGGTTTGCTGCTGGGCATTTTGTCTTATTTTTAGCGAAAGAAAATTTATAAGTGCATGTAGAGATGATGAATAGAACCAGGCCAATTCGTGTTGACAATCAGAAAATTGGCCTGGTGTACAGCTGTAAATTAACCCCTTATGGAACTAATAAAAATTGTGAGAATGGGCATGCAGATAGAGTCTACTGGAGTGTTTAGTTTTGTTATTGTTAGGTCATTTGAATTATTGTGTGGGATTTCCCCACACTTTGTCAGCACTGGCGATGTGGCTGGCTTTATTTGTATACGAGAGCCAAGTGTTTGTCACATGGTCTCTATTAGGAAGAGAGAGGACCCTGGGAAGGAGAATGAGATAACCAGAATGAGGTAAAGACTTGTTTCCATATCAAAGTGCCCTTGGACGCGAGGGGGCTGGGGTGGCGGTAGGGGGGTGAAAGGTACAATAGCTGAAACAACCCAAACCTTTACAAAAATGCTAACCTTAGGCCTAAACAATACTCTAGAGAATGTTTAGGCCTAAGGTTAGCATTTTTATATAGGTTTGGTTTGTTTCAGTTTCGTTGTTCCAGGCCCCTCACGTCCAAGGGCACTTTGAGATATGGAAACAAGTCTTTACCCCAGAATGAGTGTTTGTGTGTGGCGGCCATTACTCTTTTCGGCTGTTGTCATTTGGCGAATTTCGACTTGTTTTCGCGGTGCGATTAATTTACAAGGTAAGGAGAAGTCGTCTTCCTTTCTGACGGTTGTATTAAGCGAGTTGTGCCAGCTATATTGCAAGGAGTCAAGCCTTGAAACTTATATTGGACAGATAAAACATAATGACAAAGTCCAGCAGTATTATCCTGTAGATTTACTATTAGTTATTAGAGGTTGCCTCTTTTAACTACGATTTGTTGCCACGTTGCGTGACGGCGTCATTTTCTGTAGATTCGCAAGTTAAAAAATTAATGCCTTCAAAATTTCTGTTAAAAATTTCACATTTGCTGGTAATGTTAAAACAGAAAAGCTAATTAATTTGTAAAAGTATAGTTTACGCTGTAAGCACAAATACTCTTAGCTGACAATTGCACGTGCCTGCTGATTTATCCAGCCTTATCGTAAACAAATTCTCCTCTGCTACTAGCGACTGATTCCAGTATTTCCGCTGATGAATAAAAGTAGACGGCATTAACCTCTTTGTCGAACACAAATATTTTATGAGTCTCTGAAGTAGAGTGTTCTTGCCTGAAGCGCGTTGACTCTTAACACATTTTGGCAGTTAATTGCAAAAGATTTGGTGGCTGAGAAACCTATATGCTCAAATGCACCCAATTGTAATGCGTTACAAGCCCTGACCAGCAAAATGTTTACTTCAGTGACTCTTAACTCTGTCAATCACCGCCCCCTCCTTTCCCTGTGATAACTTGGGGCCACGTCCAGCTTTGTCTGCTGACTGGGAAATACAAAAACCACAGTAAATGACATTTCCCATCGAACAGAACAGTGGAAATTTCCTTACCATTTGCTAAATTTTCAGTTTCCAGTCTCTCATCAGCCGAATACAAATGCAAATGGTAAGCCCCATCTCGTTGGTCTGGTTTGCTGATTTAGCAAAAACTGTTACCATTATTCACCGGTCAACCCAACCGGTTTATTCTGACAAATGGTAAGCACCCCTAATTTCCTCGAAACTAAAAGTGCAAACATGTTTCTCCCCTAACGGTTTTCTCGTCTGCAGCCTGGGGATTCTACGGAATCTTTACTCAACATTTATCACTATAACATGGCAAAATGTATTACATTTACTGTAAAGCTAATCATCAACGTTTATTTGACTGAAATCCTACACAAGTACGCATTGCGGACCTATTTTTGTTTACTGTTTGAACTCTTTTAGGGAGGAAATTGCTAGGCAGCGCAACATATTGCGACAAAGAAAACTGCAGGAAGAGGGAAAGACAGATCAAGCTCGAAGCGACTTAGCGAGGCTATCGCTTATAAGGAAACAGAGAGAAGAAGCTGCAAGAAAACGAGAGGAACAGAAGAAAGGTTTGGCAGAACGTTTAAAGTGCCTCTGTAATAGAGCGACTTTCGTATGGCTTTCAAAAAGTGTTCGCAATGAATTTTGTTTCACGGACCAATGTTTGGCAACATAAAAACAAAGCTTTGCCAAGAAAACTTCTAATGTGGGCAGTAAACTGCATTTTCAAATGACGTCAAAGCGAAATGCCGATCGCATTTCAGAAAGTTCCATCCGCTTTCGTTAAGCCAATGGGAATTCACGCTCGTTTGTTTTTGTTCGATAAGCCAATTAAATGTTTTGCATTTTTGTTTAATTTGTTTTCAAGTTTATTTTTCAAAGTCATATGAAAGTTGCCCTAGTAAAGTCACTTATCCGTTTTGTTTGCAGTTTGAGCTTTGTGCCTCATTCATACCAAAGCTTAAAGTGCCCCTGTGATCAAAAAAACCACTTCCTTTTTTCCTTCAGATTTTGAAAGTGTGTTTGCTTAACACCTGACTAGCAAAATTTTGAGCTTTGATTTTTATCCAAAGGCCGTTTACTTTGAGTGTAAGTTTTGGATTTCACGGTCCGCCATTACTCACGTTCAAAACTGACCGATTGGACCTCAGACGGTTGGATCCAGGGAAAAGTGACGTCAGAGGCTCACTAGCTTAAAATTTCAGCGTGTGAACGTAGCTTATTATATATGCAAAGCGTGAGTTTGAAAGTCTGAAAGCCCAAAACCCCCGTGCTGCATATTAATTCTGCGGCGTACACACGTATTGCATTCTTAAACTAGTGAGCCTTTGACGTCATTTTCTCCTCGATCCAGCTCTCTCAAGAACATAATGTTAGTAATGGCGGACCATTAAATAGGAAAATTACAGTTAAAATAAAGAGGTGTCTTTTGAAATCAAGGCTTAAAACTTGGGTCACTTACTGTTTTGTTAACATAGTTTTGAAATCCAAAGAAAATATGAATTGATTTTTTGGTCACAGGGGCACTTTAAAGGGAGAGTATCACGATATTGCTCATGTTCTAGTCGTAACGAATGTCATCATTTATGAGCCAATCGGAAGCAACGTAATAACTAAATTTTCCTCTCTTTTAATTTTGAGGACGGCTTTACTTTTAAGCCTCGATAAGTACACCCTGCAAGAGCCTTTCTTACTCGACGAGAAAGAAAGGACTCTGCAGAAATCGTGTTTTAAAAGTCTTTATTGAGTATGTGCAAGCCGTTGCTTGGTGACAGTCTCAAACCTAGGCCAAGTCTCGATCGTACTCCTAGACGCCATATTGTTTCTTGTACTGAAGGCTCGATTTTGATCTTCGCCTTGTCAAAAAATATGATGCGCGCGCCGCATAAACCGGTTTGACCCGGAGTGACTAGCCCAGAAAATTGGGCTGACGATTTCTACAGAGCCTCTCTTTCTCGCTGCTCTGTGGAGTTTTAGAGAGGCTCTGTTAGCAGGGTGCGATAAGTAACACTTTATTAAAAATTGACGAGCTCTGCAGGACCAAATAAAATACGCGGTCTACGACAACAGCGACGTTGTGATTCGTTATAATTCATCGCACCGGCATCGCGAGGTCACGGGTTCAAACCCCGTTGAAGTGCTGAATTTTCAGGCTTCTCTACGCTGCGTTCGTAACTGCGAGGATCATAGCTTCACTTGGTTATAATTCGTGTGGGAAATTTACACGTACTTACAAGAATTTCTCGATTATTAAACAATCGTTAATGAGCTAAGGGCTAAGCGAAACTTTCACGCTCGTGTGTAAATTCCACGCACGTATTATAACGTCGCTTCCGATTGGCTTATAAACGGTGACATTCCCTACGGCTTGAACATGCGTACTCCCATGATACTCTCCTTTAAAGCCGCTGTTTGGTTCAACATGGTTTCAAATTGTCTTCATGGAAAATCATGTGTGCTGATTTTTGTCAACTTTAGCACTGGACGAATGTTTGAAGGAGCTATTCTCGATCCGCTGTCATAAGTAGTATACTACCAGTTATCTTGTTCTGAAGTGTCAACGAAAAAAATTGCTGTATAATTCGGGCCTTTCTTTGTCGACCGAAACTTGTTCAAAACTTTTGGGCTTATTATTCTTGTAAATGTGGAATGTGGTTCAGATCGGTGTTGTTTTGTTTCTTTCACAGCGAAGGAAGCTGCCGAAGCTACCAAAACCGGCAACCGGTGATCCTTGCTAATTGCAAAACTCCCCGTCCGGTGAAATGAAGACAGTGATACAGGAATGTGCATAAGACGAATTCTGTGGTCGCAATTAATCATATTTTTCTCAACAACGCCAAGTAGATTTGTTGTAGTTAACCTCCATTAAGAGATGGCTTACTCCTTGTTTTCCATGAAATGACTTTCTTTTACTTCCTAATCCAAGGTGATAATTTTGAGTAATCGTGTACCTAATCCAGACTACTATTTCGATTGATCCCTATGACCTGTAGGTGCTTTTGTTATCAGGGGCTAGGCGCATTGTTTCTGTTGTACCATCTATTGTTTCGTTCTCCAATCACAGACCGCGTGTGAAAAGCTGCGGGGCCTCTCTAATTTATGGGCAGCAGGCGTTAAAGGATAGAAGACCGCATGACCTCGGTCCCAAGGGCGCGTTATTTTTGTAATATTGGGACTTAAAAATCTATGACGCGAACCTCAACAAGAACGCCACTAAATAATGGCACTTAATAAGCAAAACGGTGGTTCTACACGTCCGTTTTGAAGTTTTGTATACCTCTTTCGTGTTCTCTGAAAATGTGCAACGTGAAATGACCAAATACCAAGTTCCGAGTAAAACGTGAGCACTCGGTGGACTTTTATTTTATTTCCTGGTTCATCTTCGTTCCTTCGAATTTAGTTGCTGCAAAGTTTGGCTAGTTTGTAGAAGTTGAACGATCACGAAAGAAGGACAGGAAAGGAAAGGAATGTTATAAGTGTCTAGTCGTTCTTCGGCTAATTGGGGACACTGTAAACTGAAATTTACAATTGACGCAAAACAAGTCAAATGTTGGTTTTTGAGGAGAGGGGAAACCGGAGTACCCGGAGAAAACCTCTCGGTGTAGAGAAGAGAACCAACAAACTCAACCCACATTTGACGCCGACTCTGGGAATCGAACCCAGGCCACATTGGTGGAAGCCAAGTGCTCTCACCACTGCGCCATCCCGAAAGATCTTAAAAGCGTGAATTTAAGTAATTATTAGAGAGGTTTGGCATCTTCATTACGTTAAACGTCGGGCTGAAATTTGTGATTCGCCGAAAGTCAAAGAAACTTCTGTCGTTTACGTTCATTTCTTGTTCTTTAGAACGGTTTTCAAATGAGTGTTTGAATGTAAATTGCAATTCCTTTGCTCTTTAATCGCCAGCAAAACTGGTGCCACTTTTAAAAGCAATGTAATTCAAAACCAAAACCAATCGAATTCTGATTACATTGCATTGTTTTGGTCTGCTGTGATTGGCTAGAGTGGAGCGGTTTTCAATAGGCCATTTCCGAGTTGCTGTTTGTCTCGGTTTCGAAGTGAGTCTTGGTGCTCAACTATTGAAATGGAAATGAGTTTGATTTGCATGAGAATAAGCAACTCATTTCCATTTGAATGGTTGAGCACCAGGACTCGCTTTGAAACTGAGGCATGCAGCAACTCGGAAATGGGCTATTGAGTGTCGAAAGTAATTAGCAAATTGCTTTGGTTTTGCATCACTTCACTCAGTGATTGGTTGAAATTTCTCGCGCCACTCTTTCAACCAATCAGAGGTGAAACCAAAACCATAATCGTGACTCGCGCGGGGACATTTCCCGCACTTTGTGTCGGATACCTGTAATTACTTCGAGTTTTAATTGGTTTACTGGATTGTCTCCGTCCTTTTTGATAGGAAAAAGTAATTACTTTGGCTTTGGTTTTACGACACTCAATTGAAAACCGCTCTATCTACAGATGTCAAGCAACTTCGTAGGAGAGAGAGAGAGAGGTTACAACGAGGGAGTTTTTGTTTTATGATAAAGAGCAGCCTGCCGTTTGCCGAGTCTCTATTTTCAATCACGTTCTTGTTGATGCCGGTGTCGATCTTTCATTAGGAAGCTTAAGCAAGGACGACGATGACGGCTTCGAGAACGCTACATAACAACAGATTTAATAGGCTCTGCACACCCTGCACGTGCGTTTTACATTCTGGAACGTTTCTTTGGCGTTCTCGTCCTGAGGACGACGTGAAATGACCAAATTTAAAGTTCTGAGGAGGACGCAGGCAGGTGACGATAAATGTCTAATCTTCTCTCCAAACATCTTCACATTTCATACCAATTTTATTTCTGGAATGTTGATACAGAACCTTTTCGGGTCTCCTAACAAGCCCGGATAATCGATGTTCGATTGTACACTTTTCATGCCGAACGATTTGGAGTAATCGCGAGGTTATTCCAACAACGGGAAATACTATCTCTCGCCAAGTGCTCTCGTAGCCGCCGTCGTCGTCAGCCTTGCTTAAGTTAAGCTCCCTACTCTTTAAGAAATCTCTACATCTACGGAAATGGAAGACTCCCTTCAAAAGATAACTGCGCTGGGTTAGGTAATTCG
>NC_090890.1:10150080-10157580 GCF_036669925.1 Montipora capricornis
TTATGCACCAGTCAATGTAAACCACGGCCCCCCGACCCCCCGGACATAGCGGGGGATGTAACATTCCTACAGTGTACATTTCGAGTTTTACCCGGGCCCGCGGGGGAATCTGGACTGTTACTATCCCCGCCCATAGGGCCCCAGTCAGCAAGGCCCGCTCCGGGCCTGCCCTCTAGGGGGGTCTGGGGGCATGCCCCCCCAGAAATTTGGAAATATTATACTCTCAGAGACGCATTTTCCTGCATTCTGAAGCACTAAATGGTAAATACGAGACTTGTTGAAAGCATGGCAATTTGTCACTTTATTGGTTTCCCTAAATAGAAAGCAAAACCAAAGGGCCGCTCAGTATCACCCTTTAGAAGGTTCATGGGGCTCTTGCCTCCACTTCAGAAGATTTCGACTCACATTTGTCAGTCCCACAAAAAACATCATGCAATCAGTTCTGAAGATAATAATTAATGACTTAACGGTTATGCAACGATAATTTTCTGTATATGGTGCACAATAAACTTTTCGCAAACTCTACTCAAACGTTTCGCGAACTCAAAGCCAACATCAAACGTGCACATACGGAGTACTACATGAAAGTACTGGCTGAAATAAACCACTGCTCAGTAACTGAGGCCTACTCCACGTTCACTTGACGTTCGCTTCGAGTCGCCGTTCATACTGTTGTATGCGATTGTTTCTGCTGAGTGCGAGCCAGGGTTGCTTGTGTATTGTCTTTATAACTCATAATGTAGACAGGTACCTTATTTATCAAAAGCTTTATTTATTTTGGGAATTTACCAGAGTGAAAATAGGCGTTTCAAATATAAAAGTTACCGTCGGATGCGACGGCCGACGGCTTATTTTGAAAACCTTTAATTTACTGTGATGGCGGCCGCCGCAGGGTGTACCTTGAAGATCTTGATAAGCGGCTTTTCATAGTGATTCGCTCCGTATTGCGCAGTAGTAAAATCGCTTGAATACATTTGCAGTGCGCGGAATCAGCAAAAGTGGACAAAACATTTTCGATGACATATATTTTGATAGCAAAATGACTGAAATTGTGAGGAACACAGACCCCAGTCACTAGTGTCGTCCATTTGTTACGCGATAACAAATTTTGCAATTACAATCACAGGGATTCACAGGCATACCACCCTCTGTTAGTGTGGTATAAATACTTGTAAATATATAAAGCTCAGTGGAGCTTGCTAAGATCTCTAGGTTATTTCAGCAGACGTATATATATTTTTACATTGAATTACATTTAAGTAAACTAAGAATGCTAACGGCTTGAAATAAAGTTATTATGATATGCGGAAAAATTTATTGTGTCAAGAGTGCCGCTCCGAGCTGTAATTTGTACTAATAGCGAGTTTAACAAAGATTAGCGAAGTCAACTGATATATCAAATGAACAACTGGGTTTTAAACATTGACTGCCTTGCTTTCTTGATCCGTAGTGCTTGGCTTGATGGATGATGGTTGGTTACGTTTCTCGGCGATCGTTGTGATCGGAACTATGTCTAGAATTGGCCAGCATAGCTTGGCGTTCTTGTCAGTCAAGGAGAGGGAGAAACGAGCGCACGAGAAGTAAAGACTAGAACTGACTGACTAGAACGCCAAGCTGGCTAGTGTAGAAGTCACCTGTCTCGTCACCACCTCCGCATTGCCTTTAAGTCATACCTGAATATCAAATTAATATCAATGAAAATATTGTAAATACAAAATGAAGGAACAAATTTCCATTGGATATTAATAGTGGCATTGCTTTTGCATCTGAAAGTAAACATACCAGTCACTAATCGGTTATTAATTAATGCTTTATAGCATGCAAACTCACACTTGGGACATATCCAACTGCCTTTGGGGGGAACTTCCAGCCCAACGCATGACATGTGGAACCACTTGACTGGACAATCCCTGTTGTCGCACGCCAACATCATACCAAACTCCCCTTGGTTACAAAGACAATATTGCTCTGGGTCGCCTACAAAAGAACAATCAAGAGTGTACTATTTTTACTGCCTCTCGTATAAAGACCAACTTTAAATATACATTTTTTGCGAGATGGGGAGAGGGGATATCCTCCAAACGATGACATTTGTTATTCCCCACACTGATATGGCTTATTGCTTTTACCGAAACCACTGAAAACTAAACGTTCTTCTCTGAAAATGTTTGTTTACAACATTCGCTAAAGTTGTAGAACATCCAAAACTGCTGTAAGAGCAAAATCTAAAATACCATAATCTGTAATTGTAAAAGCTACTCACCATTACAGTCAGGGCAAAACCAGGAAAATGCAGGACTGAATAAGAGGCCGATACAATCAAAATGAAACCACTTTATTGGGCAGGCATCACCTTCACAAAGCAGCATATCCCCATACTCGACATCTTGACACCAACACCAAACAGTTGTATCTGCAGGACGGGCTTCTGGTGATGATATAAATAAAGGAAATCACCAAAAATTGCGACTTTCGATACTATTGAAAAACAGTTTGAAAAAGCAATTTAACATTGCAGGAAATTCAAGTACTCACTCGGCTGCTCACCGCCAGCTGTGTTAGATTTCTTCTTTTTTCTCGTTGACGCTGCTTTGGTTTTTCGGGTGGTTGCTGCCTTTCTCGCACCCTCCTTCCTTCTTTCTGCTGTTAGTCGAAGATGATCCACATGCATTTTAAGTTCTTCTAATGGCAGAAGAGTCTTCTTAGCGACGTCCAAGATCTTCTCCTCTGACAAAGTCCTTCCCCTTTTCACGGAATCGTAAAACTCCTCTTTTATTACAATACTAGGAGGCTTTGACAGCATTAGACCATGTTCTCTGACAAACTCTGCATGTTCTTTGGGCCTTAGGTAGTGGCCAGAACACAAATGTGTACATTCTTTGCAGTTGCCTCCCCAAGGACGTTTGGGATCAGGAATAGGTATCGGCAAATATGTCAGTGGTGGTCCATCTTCAAACCATTTCTCATCTTTTCGGACGGTCTCGTCATGACACAAAGGGTGGGGGCATCCGATTTGATAACACAGATTCAACATAAACAAATAGTTCCCTGGCAGATCTTTCTTCATGTGGTTCTCTCTAACCATCCAGACACGCTCAAAGTACTCATAAAGGTCTGGCCTGTTCTTCTTCAACTGTTTCTTGTCGTTTGCACTACCTTTAAGAAACACCAGAAGGCTTTCCCGTCTTTCAGACATGGTTTCATTTTTGCCCCCAGTATGCAGTTTTAATATGGTTCCACAGCACGGTGCTCCATCAACCCGATCAATATATACGTCAGTTGCAATATCCATATTCTCGTTTAATTTCTTCGCATTCAGGCCATTGCTGTCGAAATTACTTCCAGCTAAGGTTGAAGGAATAAAGAGGTTTCCGTGAGCCTTGGCTATACAACCGTTCATCAACTCTACTTCATTAAGGTATGATCCCCCACTATGCCTTGAAGAAACAACTGTACACACTTTCTGCTTGAGCAAGTGCCTTTCAGTCCACAGAAACTGTACCTCCAGGTGACCTGGTCCTTCGTCAGTTGCCCCATCAACCCGTATGCATTCTATGGGCTTGTCATCAAAGTAATTGGGCATTCTGCTTTCAAGCATTTCGAGGTCAATTATGTGCTGTGTGGCGTTCTTTGGAAAGTTGAAATGCGGCTTGACCACTCCAGCACAAGCCTTCTCTGTTGTGTCGGACTTCATGAAAAGGTAGGAGGTTGTTTGAAGCAAGGATGAATATGGATTCATGAAGTCTGTTCTGGTTGTTAACGATGGCGCATTTTCAAGTGTTAAACATTTACCCTGTCTGTGAGTAAATGTTGTGTCCAGTCTAAACCCCGCCTGATCATCACGATTGAGTAAGAGTTTGTTCCTCCCGTCTTTCAGCTGTATAGAATCAAGTCCTTTATACAATGCACTACTCCAGTGAGCATCTGGATTAAGCTTTACGGAAAACCCCTTTCTTGATTTCCTGCATGTAACTTTAGCCACGCCCTTGTACCTTTTGGCAGAGATGCGGCGCTTACTTCGTACGACACAAAGCTGGACCACAGTTCCATAACCAATTTTACACGAGTATTTTTCTTGGAGATGGTCCTGGATAGCTTTGTACGTAACTTGCTTGCCCCTGGTACGATTTCCATCAAATGTTAAAACGCCTGTTCTTCTCCAAGCATCAGCGCCCACCTTTTTCGATTTGACAAATTCCTCGATGTCACTGCCAATTGTCGGGTGTTCTTTAATGATACGGCTAACTTTTTTTGTTACTTTTCTTTTCAACACGCTGTTGGCTGCTTTCAATTTAGCAGCATCTCTTTTCCTTTCCTTTTGATAGCTGCTCTTGCTTTTGGATGCAATCTAATCCTTCCTTAGAAACAAGTGAAGGAATCTCTCTGAGCATGGGTGTGGTAGATTCTTCAATTTCGGTGTCAGATACCACTTCATTTCCTTCGATCAATATTGGCTCATGCCGCTGGAATTCGAGAAACGCCTGCCGTGAGACTTCGACAGCTCTCTCCTCTTCCTCAGTTAGATCACAGTCGCTTGTTGACAAATAATAAGTGAAATTTAGTAACACTTGATGAAGAACTTCTGGGCTATAGAACTTTAAATATTGTGCAACATCATCAAAAAGGAAAACCAGTTTAAGCTGTTGTCTCTAAGCCACGACAGTAGTGTCTCATTTGGTGGTGCTGGATTCACAACACCAGCAACATCTTTGGACAGGTCATCTGGATTAAATCTTGTGTTGCCAGTAGAATGGTTGGATGATTGTCCCTCATCTGCAGCTTTGCTTTCACCATGTACTGTGGAAACACTACTTTTACTGTTTCTATCGTTTTCATCAGAATCGCTTTCAATTACACTTTCTAAGTCACTCTCGCCTTCAAAACTTTCAGTGTCTGACACACTGTCTTCAATACCCATGGATTGTAAAAGAGCTGTTTCTTGAAGTTGCGCAAGCTTAATGATCTCATCGTGAATCTCTTGTGCATTCGCAATTGCCTCTTTAACTTGGTTAATTTTGAGAGTGTTATTGTCTATACCATACTTTTTCTTGGCTTGCTTGCCAGATAACCCCCAAGTTGCAGCAGATTGTATGAGTCTTCTATCAGACTCAGTTGATGCCAACTCGCACAAAGATTTCAGAGTTTCCTTGCTCATATGCTTCACACTCTTTTCATCTGGCATTGTCCTTGCAATCCAGTCAACGAAAGTTTTGTAATCCACATCTGACCTTAATTCCGTGACGTAGAGATGTTGCTGCTTGAAAATAACAACGGGTAACTGCATAAGTCTTCTCACCGCCTTGTCGGATTGATATTTCTTTTCAGGAAACTGACTCTTGTAAACGTCAAACACTTTAACTATTCCTTTCTGAGATATGTGCAACGCCATGTTGATCAGTGCATCACATTCCACACACTGTTCTTTGTGATACCTAGTGCAATATTCGGCTCGATACCTTCTATACTCTTCTAAAGAGACAGCTGTCATACGTGAGAAACGCAACTGATCATCCTGTGAGCGTGTGTTCTGATCACTGAGGTTTAAACGAACATTTCTCACAAACTTAACAAATGTTCCCTCGTTTATAGTTCCAACAACCCCCACTGGTTCACATTTGCACTGGCTGTTCTGTTGTAAATCAGTGGGGGAAACTAAAAATCCTCACAGTTTTCTTTCAAATGTCCCTCTTTGTTGGCCTCAAGCTTTTTTATGTCATCACAGTCACGTGCAACAACTAGGTCTTGAATTCTCTTGTCTTGTTCTGTAGCTTGGCCACGGGCTGCAGCCGGTTCCCAGCCTGCCATTGTAGGGTTTTCAATCTCTGTGACATCTTTGTTGTCGACTTCCACTGTAGCCTTTTCAGTCTCCATGGCTTCTTTGTTCCGCCCTTTTGCCAATTCTTCAACACTTTCACCCGGTTTCAGAAACTGACGTAAGTCAGCTTGTGGTGCAGCCTCACCTCCTTTTTTGCTGTCTCTGCACTTCTTTACTCGCTTTGTAACAGACTCTTTTCGCTGTAGTAAAGTCAATTCCTCTTGGTATTTTCTTTTCTTTTTTCTCAGTTCATCCAACTCCTTTGAAACATCAAGTGCTTTGCTGAACTCCTTTACATTAGCACATCGTTCACGTTGCTTAACAGCGTAACTAACTTGTATGTCAACTTCTCTTAAGTCCTCTTGCAACTGCTCTATCCTCTTCTGTCTAAAATCTTGGCTAGTACGCTCTTGTTTAGGCTCACTTCCAGATGCAGAACCAAATTCTTTCGATCTTGAATTTTTCTTCTTGTAAGCGAATCCATCTTCATGGACTTTAGTTCTCGCTTGCTTTTGCAATTCCAATTTAGAGCACAGCAAAGTTGGATTCTTCAGAGCAATATCAAACGCAGCTTCATTTATAGCTTTGTGATAATCAAGTAACTTGTCATCAGGCTTGAGCTGATATATCTGTGATTCTCTGCAAACTTTGTCAGGATCTAATGTGATTGTCTGGGTAATAGATGCCCCTGATGCTCCCTTGAAAGCAAAAAAGTTCGCTTTTACTGTCAACGTAAGAAAAGATTTTGTATAACCTCGCTTATTACTAAAAAGGAACTGTCATTCTGTAACAATAACAGTGTATAATGTTAGTCATTTTTAGGTGTCCCTTAAATCAAAATTTCAATATCCACTTCACTGCAACACTTACACTTTCCTGTCTTAAACTATTTAATATTGAATTGGCGCAGCAACTTAATAAACTGGAACAAGTCCATCTCAAAATATTATTAAAACACCCCAAGTTTGAATGAATCCTGAATAAAAGTTGAACAGAGTTGTGATTCTTTTAATTGCCATGAGTAAGGAAAATAAACAAAATGATAAGGAAAATAAACAAAAACTAATTATTATTAAAAGTCAAGTCAATATGTACAACAACTGGCTACAGTGTTCAACATCTTTCATGATGGTGCAGCAAGTACTATCTTTGCAACATATTCATTGTTACTGTTGTTTTTGGAGGTTTTGTACCTGTATTACAGCTGGTCCAACCATGATTTGACCACCCTCAAAACACAGCGTTTTCTGGACAGCTGATATGAAAAGCAAAAACAAGAAAAAAATCAACAACAACAATACAACAATTACCACCAAACATTTAGAAAAAATAGAAAAATTCAAATATTTACTTGCAACATTTGGATTACCTCTAAGTTTAAATACATGCCCTACTGGAATCGCTATCAATAACTTCACAAACAGAAATCTATTTTACCCTTTAAAAGGGCCCTTGTTACTTGCAAGTCTCACAATGAACTAAGTACACCATAGTTGCAAACCATTAAATGCTCATTCTACAAGTTGACTTAATCCCCAAAAACTAGAAGTGACTCTAGAACATTTCATTACAGGATTAATTTTATTGGTTTTGAAGACAATAAAAAAATCCCAGAAGCAAAATAGCAGGGAGTTCATTGGGCCAGGTTTTTCAAAGCTGTGCATGCACAGTTAACAAAAAGAAGT
>NC_090890.1:10162580-10185080 GCF_036669925.1 Montipora capricornis
GCCTTAAAAAAATCTGTCTTTAGTAATTACTTCATGTTCCCGACTTCTCTTAGTGAAGCAGCCGACTCTTTTCCGTAGGCTGTCGGTACTTGTGGTGAAACGCCTGAATATTAGAGCATGGCTGAAAAATGCAAGGAGTATCTCGAGAGCGAGTATTCGAAAGCGAGCGATCTTTGCAAAATGATCCCATATTTTAGTGTTCACGCAGCAATCAAAGGGAAGATATTTGAGTTTGCAGTACTCTAGGTTACTGTTAAGTTCTTTTCAGTGGTAAGTGTTTTCATGCTAGATTAAAAAACGTTATTAAATTGGTTTCACTATTAATGGCACTTCCCCAGCAACGTCACGGTTGTTAATAGACCCTTCCACGGGTCTTGGCAGGGGAGGCAAACACGGTTAAATTTATAGTAATTGTACGGGATTTCGACCGACTTTGAACCGCTGTAGCACCGCTAAAAAGAGACAGATTTCCAACTTTTGCCAGTGCTTTAAATAGTTTTATTGATATCATTCATTCAACAGAAAATAAGGCCATTAGGAAGGTATGACGTCCGTAAATTCGAATAATAAATCTTTTGATGTTGCTTCTAATCTCGCGGCAATTTGCCGTCATGATTTTAAAAGGGTTGTATGAAATCTTAAAAATTCGTTTATTGTCCTTGTAGCCTGAATCTGTTCTTTCTATTTCATGAAAATAATCTCAGTATAAATGTCTTTTAAAAGACACTTTCACTGTGGAAATTCGTCTCTTTTTAGCGACGCTACAGCGGTTCAAAGTCGGCCCAAATCCCAGACATTTACTGTAAATTTAGCCGTAATTGCCCGTTCCCCCCCTCCCCAGCCAAAAACCGTGGAAGGGTCTATTGACTCTCTTCTAAGGTTCTATTTGCTTTTTATTACCCACGATCAAAACCTGTCTTCTCCAATTCGAGAATGTTCTTTTTCTATATTTCCTGGAAATAACTCGACTTCATTCTTTGGTCTGTTCTTGCGATTCCAGGCCGGATTCAGGACAGATAATCGGTTCTCTTTGACGTGAAAACAAAAGGCTTTTACATAGGTTTCACTTTTCCAACACCTTGTGGTGAATGGTAAATTGGTAAAAGTGGGAATCGTACATCTGTCTTGGCATAGCACTTTTGCCACGTGCGTTTAATAATTTATGTAGTAGACGGAGCATTAAGCCCTTCCCCCTCGATGTGTCGTCCTTTGTTTTGATTTTGTTATGTAACAATCATGAATTATTTTCCTCTGTGCATATACTGTGTGACTTAATTCTCGATATTGTAACCTGTTTCTTGAAATTTTTTAAAGATGTCATACTCCGATCGTGCTAATTATAATCTGATGTCGATAAACCTGTAAAATACTGTTTCAAACAAACGATTTCCTCTCATGTGAAAAATATGTGAAATCGTGTAGCTGACGCGTAGGCGTAGTGCGTCTGGCAGGTGTCATTCTGTCAGGTGTGATTGGCACTTTATTGACCGTTCAGACTAAGAACATTGGAAAAATAGAGTTAGCTGAAGGAGAGCTGTAAGGCCAACCCAAGTACGGCAGATAAAGAAGTAAACCAACAAGATTGTTGAGGAGTATTCCATTCCCTCAAGCTCATGCTGCATTCAAATTTTGAGTGTGAATTGACAACGCCTGTTCTTTCTGGTGATTCTGTAAAGATGTCGGTTAAATAGAGGTTATTAAAAGCTGTAGAATTCTGGCAAACGATTTCCACGCCTACTTTCATATTAAGTATAATTGAGGAGGGTTACAAAATACCATTTGTGTCTTTGTTGCCAGTAAAATCCGTTCTCAGGTTGAACCCGTTTTTACCTAGGTTAAACTGGTGATACCACTGCACTACAGCGACGAGCATGCTCAACCCAACACAGTTCTTTTCATGTATATAAGCCAATTGATATTCATGTATAATAACCAAAACTAATCCTAACCTGACCCTAATTTTTCTCTATGCTTAATTTAGGCTCCAAACAAAAGTTTCTTCAATTCATCTGAGTGCGGTGTGTATTCAACGTAGGTAAAATGGGGATCACACAGGACTATAGATCTGGCCCAAGTTGTTCAAAAGGTGGATAACGCTATGCACCGGATAAGTCACTATCCATCGGATAGCGCAATTGGTTTTGCGCTGACTTATCCACTGGTTAGTGATTTATCCGGCGGATAGAGCTATCCGTCGTTTGAACCTGACCTGGAGGGTCCGATTTCGAGCACCGGTAAGTGCATTAGTTACTATGTTGTAATGTTGATACTGAATGGCTAAGTGTATGAATACAGAAAACCGATAAAATGATACGAAAGATGAGATGCATAAGACAGAGGGGAGGAAAAGGTGTTTTCAGTCCTTTTTGGGCGGTTGATAGCTGCTTTAAACTAAAAGAAACAATGCATATTCAACCTACGTAAAATGAGGATCACCAATTCAAACTGAGACCGGATTTGACCGACATCTACCCTGCCGACAATGCATTTTTCTAATAACGCCTCATTTCTCTTCTGCTCCTTATCCTCTACCGCTACACCTCGAATGGTATGCAAACCCGGCTCCACACCTGAATTTCTGCTTAAAAATATGAAAATTGATATGCCTAAAATCCGAAATAAGACGCTTTATCTCGTTGGGCTGAATGGAGACGGTCAAAGGATTAAGAATATTGGGCGGAGAAAACAGCTCCTCGACGTAATTATCAGCCAAAAGCTCCAAAATAGCCCCGCCTCCTTCAGAGATGAGGCGTTATTAGAAAAATGCGTTGGCGGCGGGGTAGATGTTGTCGGTTAAATCCGTTCTCAGTTTGAATCCGTTTTTACCTACAGGTTATAAGTTGGTATTCCTCATTTTACGTAGGTTGAATATGCATTGTTTCTTTTAGTTTAAAGCAGCTATCAACCGCCCAAAAAGGACTGAAAACACCTTTTCCTCCCCTCTGTCTTACGCATCTCATCTTTCGTATCATTTTATCGGTTTTCTGTATTTATGCACTTATCCATTCACTCTCAACTTTACAACATAGTAAGTAATGCACTTACCGATACTCGAAATCGGACCCTCAAGATCTATAGTCCTGTGTCTTCACCACTGCACTACAGCGACGAGCATGCTCAACCCAACACAGTTCTTTTCATTATTTACTTTTGTATAAAAGCCAACTGATATTCATGTATAATAACCAAAACTTATCCTAACCTGACCCTAATTTTTCTCTAGGCTTAATTTAGGCTCGAAACAAAAGTTTCTTCAGTTCATGAGTGCGGTGTGTATTCAACCTAGGTAAAATGGGGATCACCAGTTTAACCTTGGTAAGAACGGATTCAACCTGACAACGGATTTTACCAGCAACATGTACACAAATAGTATTTTGTAACCCTCCTCAATTATACTTAATATGAAATTAGGCGTGTAAATGGTTTGCCAGAATTCTACAGCTCTTAATAACCTCTGTTTAACCGACATCTTTACAGAATCACCAAAAAGAACAGGCGTTGTCAATTCACACTCAAAATTTTTATGCTGCATATTGTTGAAGGAAATATTGGGGGAATGGAAGACTCCTCAACAATCTTGTTGGTTTACTTCTTTATCTGCTGTACTTGGGTCGGCCTTACAGCTCTCCTTCAGCTAACTCTATTTTTCAAATGTTCTTAGTTTGACCAGTCAGTTAAGTGCCAATCACGCGCCAAAATAACACCTGCCAGACGCACTACGCCTGCGCGTCAGCTACATGAGCTCACAGAGAGCTCACATATTTTTCACATGAGACAAAATCGTTTGTTTGAAACAGTATTTTACAGGTTTGTCGACATCAGATTATAATTAGCACGATCGGAGTATGACAAGTTACAAAAATTTCGAGAAACAGGTTACAATATCGAGAATTTAGTTACACAGTATATGTACAGAGGAAAATAATTTATGATTGTTACATAACAAAATCAAAACAAAGGACTACACGAAGAGGGGGAAAGGCTTAATGCTCCGCCTACTACATAAATTATTAAACACATGTGGCAAAAGTGCTGTGCCAGGACAGCTGTACGATTCCCACTTTTACCAATTTACCATTCACCACAAGGTGTTGGAAAAGTGAAACCTATGTGAAAGCCTTTTGTTTTTACATCAAAGAGAACCACTTTCTCGTCCTGGAACCGAAAGGACAGACCAAAGAATGAAGTTGAGTTATTTGCAGGAAATACAGAAAAAGAACGTTCTCAAATAGGAGAAGACATGTTTTGATCGTGGGTACTAAAGAGCAAATAGAATCTTAGAAACGAGTTTCTATGAGAAATTTTGTTTTATCAACGGAGTTGATAATGTAAATTGACCACCGTACAGGGATTCTAAAAGCTGATTTTTCGAGCGTTAGCCCTTCGTCAGAGCGAATCGAGGAATTATGGGTTGTGTGTAGTTTTTATAGTGGAGTGGCAGCTTCCGGCGCTATTGGTGGTAACATGGCAACGTGAAAAATAGGATTACATTAGTTGAATCAAAAGCGTTCGTTAATACCGTGAGGATTAAGGGTGCCGATTTGGAAGATCAATTTTTGTTCCAGATTGTTGCGGCTTTCCGTCGTACCTAGATGTAGGGAAAGGCCGCAGATAGCCATGTGTTTTTTGGAGTGGTTAGGCAGATTAAAATGGCGAGCGACTGGCTTAGATGCATCCTTGTCATTCTTCTCAACATCGCGAAGGTGTTCGCGGAATCGGTCGCCTAGTTAAGAGTGAAAGGACAAGTTTTTCATCGTGAGCGTGCACATTTAAAAGTGCCGGGTTGCTCGTTAGTTTTGAGTACGCTTCTAACTAAAAAGTTGGCTAAGTTTTAGTCACGTTTGAATGAAATTACTGGAGATTGCGAAAAAAGATTCTACCAGTCTCGGGATAATTTTGGAGTAATTTAAAGTTATTAAGAACGATACTTTTGACTGCGTGATTATGAGGATGGAAAGTAAGGGTGAATGGAATGACAGAATTCCATGTTACCACCAATAGCGTAGCTCCCACTCCACTATAAAAACTACACACAGCCCATAATTCCTCGATTCGCTCTGACGAAGGGCTAAAGCCCTGGTCAAACGGCTCATGATAGTCGATGATAGTCGATGATAGTTGAGCGCGAGCTTCCGTTTGACCACCAACTATCATGCGCTATCATCGACTATCATCAACTATCATTCAGTTTGAGCTTGTTCAAATTCTTCATGATAGTCCATGATAGTTTTCCTCGTTTGACCACGCGTACGATAGTTCATGATAGTTTTTCGGTCAGCTGTTTTGGTAATCACTGGTCCGATAGCGGTCAGAAAACATGTTGCCGCTCTCTTTCGTCGCGAAAAATTCATACTTTTACAAGTTTGTCTTACGGGAGGCCATTTAATGTTCACATTTTTACGCGGAAAGAGCTTGGAACTCGCTTCTCTCGTGACTTTGCTTGCGCGACTGCCAGTGAACTATCGTCAACTATCATGAACTTCTTTGGCCGTTTGACCACTTGAACGATAGTTGGTGATAGTTGATGATAGTTTGGGGAGAATCTACTATCATCGACTATCACGCGCCGTTTGACCAGGGCTTAACGCTCGAAACGTCAGCTTTTAGAATCCCTGTACGGTGGTCAATTTACATTATCAACTCCGTTGATAAAACCAAATTGTTGTATACTACTTCCCCACCGACGCAGCACCACAGTTTTTTTTAGAAACTACCAACTTTATTCTAAGCGATCTGTTAATTATAAAATAACAACCCTGACCTTGCTGGGAACCTGCCGGGGGAACTGCCAGGAATAGTGAAACCAATAATCTTTTTTAACCTAGCATGAAAACACTCACCACTCAAAAGAACTTAACACTAAGCTAGAGTACTGCAAACTCAAATAGCCGCCCCTTGATTACTACGTGAACACTAAAATATGGGATCATTTTGCAAAGATCGCTGGCGTACAGGTGTTCGGCTTTCGAATACTTGCTCTCGAAATACTTCTTGTTCAGCTATGCTCTAATGTTCAGGGGTTTCACCACAAGTGCCGACAGCCCACGGAAAATCGTCGGCTACTTCACTAACAGAAGTCGGATAATTAATAATAGCAGTTTCTTTTAAGCCTAAGATTAAAATTCATTTTGACAATGAGGACATAAAGTGGTCTGGAGGTGATCATCAATTTTGCTTTTGAAATGTGGCCTTTTTTCGGCGTTCTCTCAAAAATGAGTCCAAATAAAATAGACCCTATTCTTATTCAGTGACATGCAAATAAGTTGCGGTTCCTGCTGTATTTGAGCCTGAGTCCTGGCCTCAAGTTGTTTTGAAAATCAACTGAATTGGTGTTAATTAATAAATGATAAGCTTCAAACGAGCACCCATCTTGCGAGTTTGGAAAATTAACGTTTTCCGAAAGCAAAATCTAATAGTGATGGTGCACAAAATTTCAAATACACTACACAGATCTCGGAAAATCATTTCTCTGTATGAAAACGGAGTTAAAATATGTTATATGTCATTTTCTTTTACTAATTTCCTTCAACCTCAAAAAACGCAAATGGTTTACACAAAACTGTTTCTGAGCAAAAATTTGGTGTTATCAACGGAGTTGATAATGTAAATTGGCCACCGTACAGAGATTCTAAAAGCTGACGTTTCGAGCGTTAGCCCTTCGTCAGAGCGAATTAACGCTCGTCAGAGCGTTAGCCCTTCGCTCTGACGAAGGGCTAACGCTCGAAACGTCAGCTTTTAGAATCTCTGTACGGTGGCCAATTTACATTATCAACTCCGTTGATAAAACCAAATTTTTGTATACTACTTCCCCACCGACGCAGCACCACAGTTTCTTTAGAAACTACCCCTTCATTCATTTGTTTCTGAGCAATGTACGTAATCTAATTATCATTGTTTGGAAAGTTGATTGTGAGCTGATAATCTAAGATTTGAGTGAAAGCCTAAGTTTCTTGTCAGGAAATGTAAAAACCAAGTGTACAATATGAATGAAAACAATCTTGAACGTCCATTTAAGTGTTTCATTAGATAAATTTTAGATCAGGTCACTTCAGTTTAAAAGCCATAATCAATTTTTCCATGCAAAAAAATTTCCAGATGTGTTTCTGAGATTATGTCATTAGTTTGCTTTTTTAGTTTCTCAACTTTGCTTGTTTATGTCAAGCAAATCGCTCTTGAACAAAAGTTTAATTACCGGTATATATATAAAACTGTAATTAGACGCAAACACCTGCACGCGCGTAAATTATTCGCTACTAAACAGTCGACTGACAGGTGTAGTTTTCAACTTTTAAAATGTAAACAATTGCGTTAGCAAAGTATTCAAGTGGTTGTTGCAGTTCGTCTGTAGCGACCTCATTCAATAATGTTCAACTCTACGGCATCTACGGTGCACGGCAACCAAGATGAAGTTTCTTTATCGGCGTGTTCGGAAGCTGTAAGTTATAGGAAGCCTGTCACCGGATTCGAATACAGTACTATACAGACTACTATATCTTCAGTTATTTCACTTCTTATGATTTGTGGGAATCTCCTGATTTTAGTTGTTCTTCCCAAAGTTTCTTCTATCCACAGGCCATCTAGAGTCCTTTTTCGATGTCTTTCCATCACGGACCTCTGTGTCGGACTCGTTTCTCTACCGCTATTTGTCGTCTATCGTATGGCAGTTGAAGAAAAGAATTGGAGCTTGTGTAGTAAGAGCGAAGGCTTGGCTTTCGCTGTGAGTACAGTACTCTGTGGACAGTCCATCACCACGTTGACTGCAATAAGTGTGGACAGACTGCTTGCTATGCAGCTTAGGTTGAGATACCGACAAGTTGTTACTTTGCCGCGCGTTCGCCTCTCTGTGACAATTTCTTGGGTTGCGAACTTCGCTGTTGCCTTCACTTATTACTGGAACAAACGAATTTTCTTTTTATGGGGCTGTGGGTATATTTTCACATGTATAATTATTTCATCTTGCTGTTACTTTAAGATATATCTAGTCCTTGGATACCGCCAGGTGAAAATACAACCTCTTTCCCAGGGTATCTCTTTTTTCCAAAGAAGAGAAGTCCTGGGAACTAGCCCTGCACAAATTCAGGGGTCAAATCCTCGTGTCCTTTCAGTGTTAAATATAAACCGGTACAAAAAGACAGTTTCCAATGCCATTTGGGTTCATTCCTTTTTAGTAATATGCTATCTGCCTTACACCGTTGCAACTGCTGTTACAGCTTCGCGTGGCGAATCTCTTTATGGAAATCGTTACAAAGTATTGGGGAACAGTACCGGAATACTTCTTTTCTGTAACTCGCTCCTCAACCCTTTTCTTTATTGCTGGAAAATCAAAGGAATTAGACAAGCTGTAAAACAATTACTTCGAAATAGTTTTAGCTGTTCATAAAGACTGAGTCAACACTACTGACTTTAGTCAATTTCAGTCCCAGGTGGTTCAAGCCTGTTTCAATATTTTGGAGGTAACTTCTTATTAGAAGGATAATTCTGCAACACTGTTTCATGTAACATCAATTTTAGGGTACCAAATCGCTTAACAAGACGCGGTCATCGATATGACGTTGTAGGTTGCCATGGCAACAAAGGAGTCATCACACGGTAATGGTGGATTTCCTGTGAATACACTATCAAGTCACAACAAGGACCTCAGACGTAAAAGTACTTTCTCAGTGTCGACGGTGGCTAGTGGTCGCTAGTGGTGGATATTTACCGAGCCGTGACCTCCACTTCGGTGAATAGTAGTTAAATATTCTAATCGAGCAGAATACTTACAAACTAACAATGACAGTTATAAATTGTTGTGAAAATTAAATAGAGTATTCGATTGCTTCGGTCCCGTTCTCTGATTAATGCTAAAATTCTCATTCACTTAAAGTGTTTGTTAAAGCTCTGGACCCAACCGAAACCCTACACCAAATAGGAAAAACCGAAAACTGCATAGGATACCAAACCCGATAAACCACTTTCATCTATGCCGAAAACCGAAAATCAAATTCTTAAAATGGGAAAGCGAAGTTTTTCGGCGCAAAAACCGAAAAACCCGGTCTAAAAGAAGGCGAAAATCGCAAATCTTAATGCCCCTATCTCGCAGGTGTCCTTTGTCTACTAACTATGAAAAAATGCGCTAAGATTCATCAATTCGTCGAATCACTTCAAGATTTAAAGATTTAAAACCTACCTTAAACAAATAATAACTGATTTATTATGCGATGGTAGGCCGTTACTGATTGACGTTTCACAACAAGTTACAATGCTCAACTAAAAATATAAATATAATTGCTCGATTTACGCTGTTTTTATCTGATTAATTAATTTGTTCATTAACAATTAATCGGTTTGTTTATGTCATCTTACTTACTAGTTAATTGTTAATTTATTTTCTTGTATATAGCATTAGTTATTTTTTTATTCTGAAAAGCCTATTTGTGGACGAATAAAGTATGTATGTATGTATGTAAATGACGTCAAAGCGAACTACAACAGTGACGTTGTAATTCGCTATATAATTTATCGCGCCGGCATCGCGAGGTCACGGGTTCAAACCCCGTTGAAGTCCTGAAATTTCAGGCTTCTCTACTTTGCGTTCATAACTGCGAGGATCATAGCTTCACTTGGTTATAATTCGTGAGGGAAATTTACATGTACTTACAAGAATTTCTCGATTAAACAATCATCAATGAGCTAAGGGCTGAGCGTAATTTTCACACGTACGTGTAAATTTTTTCTCGCACGTATTATAACGTCGCTTCACCCAATCCAAAGCTGCGGGGACTCCCAAATTTTTGGGCATCGAGGCCGTGTGAAAACAGTATCGGGGAAGGGGTGGGAAGAAAGCAGACGTTAGAGGATAGAAGACTGTGCATGACCTAGGTTTGTCCAAGGGCGCGTTCTTTTTGTGATATTAGGGAGCTTAAGCAAGCGCGTTTTTGAGGCGCGGACGGCAACCGGAAGTGAGCTGTTTTCCCTTTTAACTTGTGTTCACACAACTACATTTACATTGCTAAGTATCGTTTCTCTATTAGAGAAGATTAGTATAAAAACCTGGGAGACCCCACTGTCCTGGCACGCGAAACGTTCTCTTCCGGTTGCCGTTCGCGTCTCAAAAACGTGCGTGCTTAAGCTCCCTAATGGACTTTAAAATCTATGACGCGGACCTCAACAAGAACGTCAGTAAAAATTGGCACTTAAAAAGCAAAACGGTTGTTCTAGACATGCGTTTTGAAATTTTGTACACTTCTTCGGATTTGTCTACAAATGTGCAACGTGAAATGACCAAATACCAAGTTCTATGTAAAACGAGAGCGCACACCGGCAGATTTTTATTTCATTTCCTAGTTTCATCTCCTTCTCTTCAAATTAGTTCCTGAAAAGTTCGGCTATTCCCTGCTAGCAGAAGTCTCTTTTCTTTTTGCGTTCGCTGAACTGACAAGTACGGGAAAAGAGACTTTTGCCAATTTTTTGGTTAGTTACTGCAGTGCAACTAGCGGAATCATAAATGTAAAGGCATAAATTAACTTATAGTACCGTACAGTACTACAATAATTCGCTAGGGAAAGAACACAAGATCGTAGTGAAATTTCAGCTTACCGTTTACGTTTCCCTGTCCATGTTTCTATTGTGTGCGATTCGTCGACATTGATATATATAGCCGACAAATTTTTGTGGAAGTTATTACACTTTCGTTTCAGCACGTTGATCATGAGAAATGCCTTGTCCATGCAGCGCATTTTCTGCCGATGCCGGGAAAACTAGCTGGTGCTTCCTAAATGCATACATCTGGCAGCCGCCAACGAGAGGTTGCCGTGAGCTCTCATCCTTCAGCTTCTTTAATCTTATCCCCGGTGATACTTCTCAAAGGTGTGATACTAAAGGCGGCGAAATACGAGATACAAAAACCCTCAACTTGGCTCGCAACATTGTTTCGTTGCCGGTTTGGGTCGATGTTTCCCGTTTTTCACCTTGCATGATCAACTTGTCGCGCAACAAAAACATTTGTTGCGGGTTGAAGAAAGTTATTGCGAAAAGTAGAGCGCAGGTCTACTCTGAGCAACAGATTTTGGCTTTGTTGCCCGATTTTCATATACCTCCAATAGTTGGTGTTCTGATAAACGGAAGTCCAATTTGAGAGATTTAGGGCAAAATTTGGCTTCTCTGCTTTACAACTCACTAGCATAGATTAATAGTCTTTACATTTCATCTTGGTTACGTCCAGGTCAAGATCGGAAATTTTTAAAGGAAGCAGTCGTAACAGAGGGATGAGAGTTACAATGTTTAATATCAGAGGGGATGGATGCAGGTACGGCTGTCCAAGTCAGAAAATTTGTTCTGCTAATATTTAGTGTGCTGACATTAAAAGATTCAATAATGTTCAGTTCAAAATTTAGATCGCATACCGAATATATTCCAGAAAAAGGGAGACTGCTTGCTGTCTAGCATGGAGGTGGCATGCGAAGAGGGAGAGAGGAAGGAGGAATGCGCGGAGGGAATTAAAAAGGGAGGTACAGGAAGCTGGGTGAAGATGCTATGCAGTTTTTTGATGTGTTGTCCGAACTACTAAGTTTGGACAGTAGAACAATCAATTCTAAAATAGGACTAAGCAACCAATTTATCTCGAAAGCAAAACTGTTTCCTAGTACTGCCTCTTTTTCTGCATTAATAAATTGTATTCCTCTCCATTATAATGATCTATTATTTATGGGGGGCTTAACTTACACGAGTCAATTTAAAGGCGAAACGGAAAACAAAAATTCGGCAGTAAAAATCACAACAAATAATTGTGACACCTTTATTACCCTCAAACCGAAGAGACAACGCTATTCAAAGTATCACAGCGTACATCTAAACTAGGAAACACGTTGTGTTTACACTCTTTCTTTTACTTCCGGCAACAGCAAAAGCTGTAGTAGGGATATGGGTCTGGGTACCGAGTGATGTCAGTAACAGAGCGTGACACCTCACTCCCTCCCCAGGTTGCGGTACCGCATTGATAGTTGTAGAAGGCGCCAATCTGCTCTCCGTTTTGAGTGGCTTTTCCTGTTTTTCCATGAATGGAAAGTTCTGCGTCACAGTTGCGATACGGAGACTGGGCACAAATCTGAGCACAGGTCTTCTTATCAGCCGTGTTACGCACAAGGACGGCGTTGGGACAGCAGCCAGAGCCCCCTGAACTGGTGCTTCCTCTGCAGGCAGCAGCGGCCGCCATGTGAAGAGACTGCCAGCCCAAGTCGTACAAAGAGTATTTGTCGTAACCTGCCACAAGGAGACTCTGGTTCAAGCGGCCATTGCTGTCGAGCACAGCGAAACCAGAAGGTTTCCCGGCTCTCGCTAACAGTGCTTTTAAGGATGCCACCTTGATTTTGAAAACACACAAAAAATAAATATAAAAGTAAAAAAAAGTAATCCAAAAAAAAAAAAAAAAAAACTTAATGTAAAATTAATTATTCGACTTTTACACCAAGGGAATTCATAGAGAGCTTTTTTTCTCATGGTTTGACCACGGTTACAATTTAAGCAATCATTTTACTTTTCACTCTTTTTACTCATTTCTTGGTCAGCCTTACACTAAAGACAAGCAGGGACAGCTATTTATATTCCATAAATTTTTTTCTTAACTGTTTCGACATTTATAATTACTTCTGGACGGGAAAGGTTAGGAGAGCGATGGAAACAAGAATTTTTTCCTCAAAGTTACCGTGATTTCATTTCATTCTCAACGATAAAAGGCATACCTCCTTTTCAAGTTTTTCCAGTTTCCTTGCTTGGCCTGAAATGGAAAAGTAAATATGTTTTCAATTAGTTTTGAGCGAGGCTGAGAGGATCTTTGGATTGGCAAGACCGTGACTCTTATTTAAAAGCTGTATTTCTTTAGAGCTGTTTAGCGGTTGCGGTATAATAAAAAGCTTGAATTTTCAATCGGCTGAAGGAGTGAAGCAAAACCATCTAATTTAATTTGGGAAGATTGATTCCCTGGAACATCGACGCATCAAGCAAGCCCTTATTTTGGTCTACAAGTTTATTCATGACCAAGTACCGAATAATATTCGCGAAATGTTCATCTTGCGAAGAAGTGAATAAAGTCTTCGCGGCCAATTTAAGCGGCTCCTCCCAAGACCAAATTCACGCCTTTATGCTTCACTCCATTACTTATCAAGCGGCCAAACACTAGAACAATCTTTCCGACAACATTAGAACATCAGAGAATATAATGTTTTCAGGAGAAATTTGGAACGGATACTCTCTATCATCTTTGCTTGAGTGCAGCTGTATTCTGTGCAAAAAATTAACGGCATTGTCGTTCCATTTTTGCAACGTAAACATTTCATTCACTGATGTTACTTTCTTTAAAATAATCCTTTGTTGCACATTTGCATTCAAACGAGCCTTCGCTCATATTACTTACTTGCTTGCTTACTTACTTACTTACTTACTTACTTACTTACTTACTTACTTACTTACTTACTTACTTACTTACTTACTTACTTACTTACTTACTTACTTACTTACTTACTTACTTACTTACTTACTTACTTACTTACTTACTTACTTACTTACTTACTTACTTATTCCCGGTGAAAACTAATCAATGACTCAAGTTGACTTACTTTCGTCATTTGGGTTTCCTCCAGCATTCGCAAGGCAAGAAATAGCGTCTGTCTGATATGATTAAAGAGAGAAATCATTTGACCATTAAAAAAAAACGAGACAGGATTACACTGAAATTGCTTAAAAACCTATGCGAAATTACCAGACACTGGCTTTTGGGACAGTTTGATAGCACCGCCAAAGCTGCTGAAGTGTTTGGTGTTTTTCCCAAAACTCCATGATAAAATGGCGCGGTGATCAAGAAACTCACGGCTAGTAATGGAAAGCTGAAAGCGGTAAGCTTCATCTTCTATTGTCCAAGATCAATTTCATCAATTCTTCCGCAGAAATTTGAAGAGATACTCACAGTGCACAACAGAGGCACTGCTTTAATTCAAGTCTGCGTCAACAAAACTTGTTTGATAATCTTGTTCCTGAACATGGCGCAAAGGTCGAGTAAATACAGCTCAGTACTACGTATAACTACGCCACATGGACTGTGTGATAACTCTAATGTCAATATTTAGAAACAGTCCTAAGAAAATACGCGCGCTGATTGGTTAAAAATCGTGTTTCTATAACTAGATGGAGACAATGGAGACACAGAACTAGCACGAGCTGTTGACGTAGTAATGGCGCGAGCAAAGAGAATTTACATTTTGATAATTAGAGTGAGCAAGTTGTTTCCTTTTTCGTCGTGTTGTTTCCTAAAAGAAATAGAAAACATGTACTCCGTGTACTATAACGAGTTATAGAAATATTCTAGAAAGTTTGGGAGAACTCGAAAAAGCTGTGGAAACACTCGCCTGTGGCTCGTGTTCCCATACAGCATTTCTCGTTCTCCCAAACTTTCACTCGTGTTTCTATAACTCCGACTCGATAGAAACACGGTACATGTTTTCTATTTCTAAAATCATTAGAGTATAAGGATTTCAGACCGAGTGTCCGTACCTCGATCGTGTCCTCAATAATCTCCTAGTGGATCAAAGTTGCATTAAAATATTTTCTTTCAATTTGAACGAATCCAACTTGGTAGTACCACTCACGGTGGAACCTCAAATCAACTGGGCAGAGCAGATCGAGCGTCCATATTACGAATGTATCCGTATTATAGAGGTGCAGATCAGAAAAATTGTGATTCCCTTTGTGAACAAGTGAACTGTCTGCAATATAGAGGTGTGCCTAAAGAGGGTCTCGACATTACAAAGATGAGTCGCCTGGAATAATAGGTAACACGTACTGAAACACTAAAAAGAACTTTGGATTTTATGTCCGCCTAAATGGAAGATCAGTGAATTCTGGGTCAATCGCCGCCGCTGTGGCATTTGAATTTCAATCTTTAAAACAGAAATTTATCTTGTTTCGACCATCTTCTTTGTTTACATCCACTTATATCCTGTGTTCAGTGCTTGAAAAGCTCTTTGAAACTTTAAAAATTTATTCATAGTGAACTCGTTGAATATAGACCAGAGACGGAGAGAAAATTGAATATTTACATTTTCTTTTTATTTGAGCAGATTCCCATTCTCTACTGCATAAGTCGTTTGGAAACTGATGTATTTCAGTCAGAGATATAGCGAACGCACCCAAACCATCTCATAAATAGGGTGATCTGCCTACTGAATTGCTTAAGTACAAAAAATATATCAATTACTGATTAAAAATGGTGAGAGCTTCCGAATCTTTCTTTGCAGTCAATATTTGAATATCTACACGTCACGGTAGGCGACAGTGCATATTAACAAAGCATGGGCGGAAGCCGATTTGCATTTGTCTCGCTATAATTTTAGTTGCTGCAAACTGCCTACTTCAGAAAAAATCTTTGAAACATACAAAAATGCCATATTAATACATCCGGTACAGTTTGTCTTCTCTCAACGCCATCTATCGGCTTGAACCTGATTTGGTTAGGAATTCCGAATCAAGGTTACTGGAGACCTTCAAGAGCCTATTTTGTCCAATTTTTTTTTTTTTTTTTACAACAAATTCAAGACTTCTACTTTATCTGAATTTTCAACAAAAAATAGTTTAAAGCTTAAAACGCGAATGGGTTATCCACAAAAACGTAATTTTTAATCAAAAGTATCCTGTGGCAAGCTCGTGGAGTAAGTAAGATACTGCGTCAAGGAGGTGATATAGCGAATTATCAAGCCTATAGAGTGGTTACAAATGCCAGTGTAATACATTATATTGAACGTCTTTCCTTGGTAGCCGAATAAGATCATTTATTTATTAACGACCATTTAAAGAATGCATAGATGCGTCTTAACGACCATTTAACGAATCCGTGAATGCGCCAGCCGAACTTGAGACTATCAGAAATCGATTACAAATTTGCCATTGTTTACGCCTGACAGCCTGATTCCCCAGCCATGAAAGACTGTACCTTATCGGGTGGAGTTAATTTGACCTCGGACCCAAGGTCCGTGTCCTGTTCGGTTATCAGCAGCTGTCAAATTCATCAGCTATCGTGCAATCGGAAGCAGAAAATGCTCGTTTCCTGCCAAGTGTGTGGGGATTTTTGACGACGAAACATTCACCGAGGTTCGCAAATGATGGGGCTTTAGCTTTGCGTGAAAAAATCTTGGCTGGAATGGATTTTCGAGTCGCAAACCGCCTGAGCTGACAACGGTCGGGATCTAAGTGTGCAGTCTTGACTTCGTCTTAGAACAGTGAAAATATGGACTTCCCTAAACGGTAAAATAAGCTCCAAAAGGCACAAGAATACACCAGAGGTGAGTCATTTTCATTCATTTTATTTTTTTAGGCTTCATAATCGACAGTATCTTATTTCCCATACAAAGTCTTATAACGCGTTTAAATTCTCAACGGCTGTCTGTAGTAACGCGAGCCGGGCTGCCTATGATTGAATGAACGTTAAATTGAGCGTTTTTTAGGCTTCATAATCGACGGTATTTTATTTCCCATACAAAGTCTTATAACGCGCTTAAATTCTCAACGGCTGCCTCTAACGCAACACCGCTTGCACTCAAAGGTCATCTTCCCACTAGTAATTAATTATTACACGCTCTCTAGTGACGCGAACTTGGGCTGCCTATGATCGCCAGCGGGAATTTCAAACCGTCGATAACCGATTGCATAGTCACAAAACCTCGTTTCCAGGGTCTTTTTGGCAGGGTGATTCAACATGGCGGACAATTGCACGCCTTGTCCGCCATTTTGGTCGCCCCTCAGCAAAGATCCTGGAAACGAGGAAGGCCCAAGCATTTTCTTTACCATTGGTTGGTTTCGTTGTAGGACGTTGCCGCTGATGAAACTCAAAAGCTTCCGAATACCAGTGCAGTTTTCGTTCAATAATATAACGGTTATGTAAAAATTGAAAGTTTGCCACAGCAGTAAAATGTGTAACAAATATCATATGCACATTGCCTATGACAACAAAACGAAGATGATGTAAATCACCATATTTGCTCCCAGGTAAATATAAATATTTATAGCAAGGAAATTTGCAAATTTACAACAAAGTCATATTCAGGCAATTCATTCCTTTTTGCTCCCATTGCAAAAGAGAAGAAAGAAAATGCAAATGTACGTATTTTGATCCTTTGAAAATCAGTTCAAACAATAATGCAAATTATTGGTTTTGCGACATGTTTGCTTGCATTTGCGGTTGAAGTCAAACTTCTATCCTTGCGGTGAAGCAAATTTGAGCAAATCTGTGGAAAAGTTAAAGATTTGCATAGCACACAAATGCCAAGCAAATAATTACATATGAATGAAGGGGTAGTTTCTAAAGAAACTGTGGTGCTGCGTCGGTGGGGAAGTAGTATACAAAAATTTGGTTTTATCAACGGAGTTGATAATGTAAATTGGCCACCGTACAGAGATTCTAAAAGCTGACGTTTCGAGCGTTAGCCCTTCGTCAGAGCGAATCGAGGGATTATGGGTTACGTGTAGTTTTTATAGTAGAGTAGGAGCTACGCTATTGGTGGTAACATGGCAACGTGAAAAATAGGAATATATTAGTTAAATGAAAAGCGTTCGTTAATACCGTGAGGATTAAGGGTGCCGATTTGAAAGATGAATTTGTGTTCTAGATTCTTGCGGCTTTCCGTCGTACCTAGATGTAGGGAAAGGCCGCAGATAGCCATGTGTTTTTTGGAGTGGTTAGGCAGATTGAAATGGCGAGCGACTGGCTTAGATGCATCCTTGTCATTCTTCTCAACATCGCGAAGGTGTTCGCGGAATCGGTCACCTAGTCGTCTACCTGTCTCACCAATGTATAATTTATTGCATAACGTGCAGGTTATGCAATAAATGACATTTGCGGAGGTACATGTGAAACGATCGGTGATCTTAACAGATCGCTTAGGTCCCGATATCTTGCTAGTGTTAACAATGAAAAGACAAGTTTTGCATCGTGAGCGCGCGCATTTGAAAGTGCCGGGTTGCTCGTTAGTTTTGAGCGCGCTTCTAACTAAAAAGTTGCCTACGTTTTTGTCGCGTTTGAATGAAATAAGTGGAGGTTGCGAAAAGATTCTACCAGTCTCGGGATCATTTTGGAGTAATTTAAAATTACTAAGAATGATGCTTTTGACTGCGTGATTATGAGGATGGAAAGTGAGGGTGAATGGAATTCTGTCATTCTTATCTTTTTGTGACGTTTGTAGCGATGACTGTCGATCAAATTGTTGGGCGCGATGATGGCCCGCTTTGACCACAGAGACAGGATAGCCACGTTTTTTCGATCGATTCATAAACAGCCTTTATTTAAACTACATATTAATGCTGCGTTAAGATTGTCAGTCCATTTGCTGAATGTGAAAACGCAACTATACTTAACAAAAAAGAAAGGCAAATGATGATACGCATTTTTTGAAGATGCGATGCGTCTTAAAATACATGCATAATTAAGTAAGGTCAACTTTGTCTCGCTCACGCAATTCTCATATAGACGCTCGGTAAAGTTGTCTCGGGAAGGAGGGCTGTCTCGGGTAAGCGAGACCATATAAACAAGCCCTTAATGTCCCGATTTTCCCAACAGTGTGGTGACGCCTATATCAACGAAACAAATCCTACAAATTGACGGCTTGTCACATATTGTCTCTTGCGAACGTAGGTTGGAAATGGTTGAGAAATCTTTTCAATGTGTTTTCGATTCATTGTCTTTTGGAATTCCGGCTTTAGTCTGTATTTGTTTTTGGCGTGTTTGTGGTGGGGAGTCAACAGAGAAACGTTTGTATTGTGTTTCAATGAAACTGTTGCTGGTCACAAAAGCTCGAAAATTATCTTGTTCCAACGCTCTCTCTCTCTCGTCCCTCTCTTATAAGAAGTTGCTTGGTATCTACAGAAAACAGGCAAAATCAAACATGTTTCTTTCATCTTTGGCGTAATGCAGATTTGTGCTTGACGTAAGCCGTTTGCTGTTTGTGTTTAGTATCGTTTGACTGATCTTTGTTTTCGACCACTTAGGCAGTCCATTACAAGTCCAATTTATCAACCCATGCATCTGGTCTATGGACTAGGGCTCGGTGCAATACAAACAGTACCACATCCAAGCTTACTTTACACACATGCCTCACAAAAAAGAGGATCGACAACGAAGATAAATATCTAACCTGAACATTTCTTCACACTTCACTCTGGCTAAAAATGTTAATTACTTTTTCAAGTGTTTGACTATTCCCGAGGCCGGCAAAGCTCTCCAGAAACAGCAAATGGCCGTTTTTTATACTGGAGACGCATAATTCGTCTGGGACGAACTTGGGCAAACATTTTTTCTGCGTCTATTAAATTCGTCTTGTATAAAGACGGCCACAAGACGCATTATGCGTCTGGACGAAGAATCTGTTTTAGTGTGCGTCTTCGAAGACGAACTAAAACTGGAAAGTTCGTCCAGACGCATTATGCGTCTAGTGCCCGTCTTTATACTAGACGAATTTAACAGACGCAGAAAAAATGTTTGCCCAAGTTCGTCCAAGACGAATTATGCGTCTCCTATAGTTCGTCCCGTCTTTACACTAGACGGATAACATGAGAGACGAACAATTCGTCTGGACGGATTATGCGTCTCTAGTATAAAAACGGCCAATGGCCGTTTTTTTATACTTGAGACGCATAATTCGTCGCGGACGAACTTGGGCAAACATTTTTTCTACGTCCGTTAAATTCGTCTAGTATAAAGACGGGCACAAGACGCATTATGCGTCTGGACGAAGAATCTATTTTATCGTGTCTTCGAAGACGCACTAAACTGGAAAGTTCTTCCAGACGCATTATGCGTCTAGTGCCCGTCTTTATACTAGACGAATTTAACAGACGCAGAAAAATGTTTGCCCAAGTTCGTCCAAGACGAATTATGCGTCTCATATAGTTTCGTCCCGTCTTTACACTAGACGGATAACATGAGAGACACATAATTCGTCTGGACGGATTATGCGTCTCTAGTATAAAAACGGCCAATGAAGGCAAGCTTCAATGGCAAACTTGTAAGGCTCCTCCTTGCCAACGAAAAATCATTTAATTGCGCCCGCGGCCTCGTTTCCTTGTTTTATAAATTGATCTATAGCTCTAACTATGGCTGTATAAAATAGACAGATATCAATATGTTTTTTTGATTTTGCTTAACAGCAAATCTGAGCTCGAGGTTTTCCATGAGCGAGAGACTTTTTCTAATAATCTCTGATAAACAAATTTATTCCGAAGCACAAAACCATCAATCAAAGATGAGAATAACGCAAAGTCAAATTGACTATTTCATCATCCCGTACGAGGGTTTCTCTTCGTGGCACCAACGGCCGGTTGTCTTAAAAGTTGTCAGAATCACCTAAAATGGTTTCCACAATGCTTTAAAAGCTCGTTTAGTGAGTTTGTAGCAGCCCTTCAAAATATATATCTGTTCGGATGTTCTACGGGAATTTCAGGTTGCTGTAGAACGTCCTTCATGGCTTTTTTGCCTTGTCCTGAAGTTAAAGAAATCGTGACGGGTCTGATAAAAAAAAACTTTACATTAAGTAGTCGTCGTTTTTTCCCGCAAATTTTAGGGAACGTTTGCCCTTAATATGATTCTCAAAAAAACTACGGCCAAAATGATAGAAGTTATAAATCTTCAAATTTTCTTCCAGCGTCACAGTTCACTCTTACTCAGCTTAGCAAAATTTAAACGTTCTTCAATGTGGTTTCGAAATTTCTACGCATCTCTTCGCACTCTTCACACTTCATTACTTTTCTGAAATAGCTAAATCTCTGTTCAGAAGAAATGTCGAAAAAATCTTACTACACCTCGAAAGTTTAAGTTCGAATATTTGAAAATGTTAACCCACCATCCTTCCGAACAGACAATTACCGAAATAATAATTACTCGTTGGGTGCCCATGTTCTTTTGCTAGAAAAATCTCATAAAATTTTGATGAACTCTCCTATTGTCAGCAGAAAGTTGTCAACTGCCTCGTCTGTGAGTCACTACAATGTGTTGTTATTTGATTGGTAGGAATCGATGAATTCAGCATTCCCAAAATAGAGCGCAGGAGACAAGAAAAATCTGGTTTGGAAAGACTAAATGAACTGAACCTCAAGTCTTAGAAATCATTTTATACCCGCAGTTTTTGCTTCCACTTCACAGAAGAGTTTTCCTGAAAGAACCAGTGCACAATGGCATTCCAGCTAGCTCTGCTTTTTACTGGGGATTTTCGTTGGGACATTTGCCAAAACTTCTGTGCAAACAACAAAAAGCCCTGGTATTAGTAAACCCCAGTGCAACGTGAATAACAACTTTTACGCCGGACCACACTGCTGTAAGAAGATCGAGCAGCAACTCACACTGAGATCAAAGAAGCAATAACTGCGCTGAAAGCAAACGAATCTGGCGGCTCTCAAGACAAAGGTCTGCAGTTATACATTTTAGATACATTTACTTCGAAGACACCAGTCGGGTTAGAATTTTCACATCTGTTCCGTCGCAAAAATCAATCAAATTACGATCAATTGCTTTTGAAATATTCGCTAGCTCCGTATAGTATTTCCCTGTGTGATGTCTATTCAACTTTTTAGAGGATAGAGATAACGATGAAACCAAAACATATCTAACAGGAATTCATCCCGCTTATGTAATTTTTAGTCAACAAGAACTGCGCCGATGTTTACAATTCTGGCGAAAAGATAAGTGGTGTGTACAAAAATCGATCCCGATGGTCTGGGAGAATTTGAAGTGTACTGTGATCACAAAACTGCCGGCGGAGGATGGACGGTCTTTCAAAAAAGACAAGACGGCTCCGTAGATTTCTTCCGCGCGTGGGACGCCCTACAAACGAGGCTTTGGTAATCTAAACGGAGAGTTTTGGCTTGGACTGGACAAGATTCACCGCCTGACTGTAAGCAGCAGCAACAAGCTTCGCGTGGACTTGGAAGACATTCATGGAAATACAGCATTTGCCGAGTACAGTTCAGTTACAGTGGCAAGTGAGCGAGCAAAATACCAGCTGAGTTGGGGGGGAAATATTCAGGTTTGCAAACTCTGGTGATTTAATAAACAACCCTTTGTTAATTAAGATAGACACACTTTCTCATTTCAACTAGGTGTGCAGTCTGTCTCTAACTGATAGAACTCAGTTCTACTGTGATGTCAAAGAATTTTATCTCGCTTTGACTGACAGAATAAGTTGTATATGTAAGCCAGTGAGTTAGCTAAAAAAAAAAGAACAGAGCAAGAAACTGAAAAAACCTGGTAATCATTTCACTCACGTGGTGATAAACACGTTACATCGATTTCATGTCGGTGGCAAGTAGAGACAACAAACAATCTCAAGTGCGTCTTAAGAATTTTTAGCATTTTTAAACAAGTTTTTAAAACTGCTTCTTATTTTGATTGCTTAATTGTTTTTTCTTTTTTTTTTTTTCTTTTCATTCAGGCACTGCAGGTGATTCCCTTGGCGTTCACCGCGGCCATGCGTTTAGCACCAAGGATCGCGA
>NC_090890.1:10190080-10192580 GCF_036669925.1 Montipora capricornis
TGTCTTCACGCACGCAATCAAATAGGAAGAGGTTTTCGCCTCTAAGAGCAAATATGTTGTTTGTTTCAATAAAATTTTCGCTGGAAAAGAATTCTGTGGTATTTTCTGCCTTTGTGAATTATAATATCATGTTGTGTATTGAATTTTCGAGCTTAAGGTTCAAATGTGATATGGGAGAAGCAGGCCTGTTGGAAGCGTGCTTGAGTTTCAACAAAATGAGGCCCAAAATCAGTGAAAACTTGTGACGCAGATGAATAATAAAGTAGCTGCTATTTCCAGAATGATGGAATTACCTGGTGATAAATAACGTCGTACGCTTCTTGGAGAGTAAAATTAATTTGACTTTGCATAAACTAGAGTTGGGCGATTGTGATCTTTGTTTTGACTTCGCTCATTTCATTGTCAAACTTTAGAACACTTGACAGAAAAAGAAACTTACATAAAACCAGTATCTTGCCATCATTTGACACAGATGCTTCACTGTTTGGCGAGTAAACATGCCGCGGTAACTTAATCACGGCGCCCGCTGAATTCCGGCCATGTCACTTTCGATTTTGCAATTTACTTGAACGTAGCAAAAATCTCCCAAATGTTTGTCGCTGATCGTAACTTTTTATATTCTATATTCACGGTTCAAAATTAATGTTGTTTTCATGTCATAAATATTTTATTCTCGATCGACCGTCCGGGAAACTTCCTTCTGCTCTTTCTGAAAACTGTGTATCAATATTTATTTGCTTTTTCATCAATATTTGTTTTGCATAAAGCAAGCTAACTGAATCTGTACCTTGCTGAGTTCGCATTTGTTAGCGTTAATAGTATTTTCGGTCAGATGTTTCTGTTTTTTATGAGGTGTTTATTGTTTTGGTCTCCCATCCCAACACTAACCCCGCGAAACAGGGCTTGACTTCAGTGAAGTTTAGTATTACAAAGTTTTCGGATGCTCATAGGGCACACTTGTGGTGAAAAGAAGTTGTGAGAGAACTTGAAAATTAACAACGTGTCAGCCCAGAAGCCAATGTTTCTCGCTTCTCTTTTATTTGTTATTCTTCAGAGACTGGAATGCTGTATTTCAATACCACACAATTCAGTGCCTTCTGATTTTCTGTAGCACGTACCACAGGCAAGCCAGTGTATGCTTCACAGAAGCATCTAGTTCATGATAATTTGATGGGTTTTCGTTTCACGGGTTTGGTTGCCCGGCTTTTGAAATAGGGACAGCCTGAATTTTTATTTTATTTCGAGCACTGTAAAAAAGATCTGTTACCAAGGAAAACCTTGGATTACACAGTAGAGCATTCTTTCTAGATCTAAAGGAGTTAAATTAACAGTGAGCGTCTAACCCATTCGCCAGAATATTTTACTCTGTCCGAACGCCAGACGATTTTACTCGTTCAATGGGGAACCCCCAGAAGTCAATGGGTTTAATGACTAATGTCCCATTAACCTTTTCACCCCTTAACCGGCCATACTCAGTATTTTACTCTGTCTAACGCCAGACGATTTTACTCGTCAATGGGGAACCCCAGGAGTCAATGGGTTTAATGACTAATGTCCCATTAACCTTTTCACCCCTAAACCGGCCATACTCAGTATTTTACTCTGTCTAACGCCAGACGATTTTACTCGTCAATGGGGAACCCCCAGGAGTCAATGGGTTTAATGACTAATGTCCCATTAACCTTTTCACCCCTAAACCGGCCATACTCAGTATTTTACTCTGTCTAACGCCAGACGATTTTACTCGTCAATGGGGAACCCCAGGAGTCAATGGGTTTAATGACTAATGTCCCATTAACCTTTTCACCCCTAAACGGCCATACTTAGTATTTTTACTCTATCTAAAGCCAGACGATAGGCATTTTTGTGCCCATAGCCTTTGCTACTCTTAGTCTGCGAAACTTTGGCATGAGAAACGAAGGGGTCTGGGGTTCATGGAATTTTTGAATTAATTGGAATTTCAAGTTATATACTTAGTACTTTTACTCTGTCTAACGCCAGACGATTTTACTCGTCAATGGGGAACCCCCAGGAGTCAATGGGTTTAATGACTAATGTCCCATTAACCTTTTCACCCCTAAACCGGCCATACTCAGTATTTTACTCTGTCTAACGCCAGACGATTTTACTCGTCAATGGGGAACCCCCAGAAGTCAATGGGTTAATCACTAATGTCCCATTAACCTTTTCACCCCTAAACCGGCCATACTTAGCATTTTACTCTGTCTAACGCCAGACGATTTTACTCGTCAATGGGGAACCCCCAGGAGTCAATGGGTTTAATGACTAATGTCCCATTAACCTTTTCACCCCTTAACCGGCCATACTCAGTATTTTACTCTGTCTAACGCCAGATGAGTTTACTCGTCAATGGGGAACCCCCAGGAGTCAATGGGTTTAATGACTAATGTCCGTTTAACCTTTTCACCCCTAAACCGGCCATACTTAGTACTTTTACTCTATCTAACGCCAGACGATTTTACTCGTCAATGGGGAACCC
>NC_090890.1:10207580-10210080 GCF_036669925.1 Montipora capricornis
TGGCTGTTATTGATAATCTATTTAATCACATAATAACAGACCGAATGGGAACCGAGCTATATCGTTTCTTTTTTGAACATAACAGGAACAATAGAACAAAAAACAATTTGTTTGGCCCACAGTCGCTTTTGCAAAATTTTCTACGAATTAATCTATACAGGAACGTGAACAAAACAAAGAAGGTATTAATCTAAAACGGCTGTTCAGGCCTGGGCATAAAAGTTAAAGTTTCTTCAAATCTGAAATTCACTTTGAAGGTGGCGCTTGTGCGCTTCTTAAAACAACCTTCTGTCAGAGTCTGTGATTGTAAGATGGGTCTGTGGATAAAAATTCGCATTTTTCGCCACGATAAATCGGGAAAGGAGGTGATAATGTGTTGGCCCGAAGTGAACTTGCAGTTTCCTATCCTTCATGAATGAGCGATACTCAGGAATTTCGCCATGGATGCGAATTGCAGATTCGGCCAAAGCAAGGCTTTGGTATCCTTAACCCACTTCAGCTTATATTGGCGGCTTTTTGATCGATCCCCGCTGTTCCCCCGCTATTATTTTTATTATTATTATTATTATTTTTCTCGTTGATCCGATCCGATCCGTGATCCGATCCAGGTTTTATCAACGCCGGTAGAAATGTAGCAATTAAAAAGCCTAACCTTATTGCCATTGTGGGTAGCTTCCTTCCTGTAAGGTTATTTTCCAGATCCGACGCGCTTTGAGCCATTTTTCAATTTCTCGATTGTCAACGGACCCAGGGAAATTAAATCATTTTGCGGTTGACTAACTACGGTCTGCCACCCCGGTAAGGCTCAGTTTGTTACCAACGGTCGAAGCCGTGGCCACTTTGGTGATAAAGCGCATCTTTCGAACAGCCTGAGGTCGCTCGCAGGGCTGCTATTGCTTTGATGGTGGGTTGAGATGAAAATTCAATCTTTGTCAGTTGATTCTGATATGGAATTGTGACCGTGGGGACATTTTATCCAGGAATATTTGACTCAAAACTAACTGACTGATAGGACCGTTTATACAAGAGAAAATAAGCCGCGTCTCACACTGGCCGTGGCTCACATAAGACGGGAACACCCGGAATTACATGCAAAACTTTAGTAATAATTGTTCTTCGCTTGTTTGCTTACTCGAGCCATTTATCTTGTAATGTCACATCAAAGTAATTACGTCATCACTGGACCAGTTGGCCGCGAACTATTTGTACGAGCATTTCGCGGCTTATGCAAAGCCGCACTCTTATCAATAAACGGCCCTGTTGAGCCTCGTTTTTGAGTACTTTCTCGCAATATAGCTTTTTGGGATCCATCTTGCTTTACAGTTTTCCGCCATTCTTTGATTACTGCTTTGCACGGTTCTACTGAGTTTACCGGAATGCGGCGTTCCATTGAAACATTTTTCTCTAAGAAGAGATAAGTCTGTGTGATTATTTTCCAGTGGTTCTTTGTCCAAGTGAAACTTAAAATTATTTTACTTGTCAGAATGAAATAGCACATTTTTGATTTTTGTTTATAGCCGGTGACAAACCTTCCAATTTAACTGTCGATAGTGAAACCCTTACCGAGGAGCCTCCTGCTAAGACTTCATTGGTTTCAATTGTGGTAAGTAGCATGTAAGAAGAGTTAATTGGCGCTATTTACAAGTCCAGAATATTTTTAGTACATCATAATTGAAGATGTACAAATATCAAGGCTTAGAGCAGGAAAAAATGACGAGAAGATTATAAATAAGTTATTCTTCCTACAATGGCCAGTTTTGTTTGGTTCAGAGTGCACAATGAAGATTTTCAAATTGTGCAGCAACGAAGTTTTGATTGGTTTAAAGTGCAAAGTGGAATGTTTTTAACCTTTGTACTGCAAACATGCTGCAGTGCCCTCAGAGCTGCAAATTGTCTTTTATTTTAGCTCATTACAGGTCAGTAGCTAATTTTAGCTTATAATATAGCTCATTGTAGGTCATTGTAGCATACCTGCCAACTCTCCCGGTTTTTCCGGGAGTCTCCAAGTACTTCATCAAATCTCCCGGGAAATACCTACCGTGGCCTTTTTCAAAAAATTTTCATTAATTTCGTCAATTTCGAGATACCAAAAAGGAAACTAACACAAGAAGTGGATTTAGAGCTCTTATTTGAGCGAGTATCGTAATTGGTCAGAAATCAACCAATCAAATTGCACAAAACATGGTAGAAAGTTGGCGCGGTTATGTCAACAATAGCAATACGGTAGTTATTTGCTGTTCTAACCGAGAGACGTCGGAAACATTCGGAAGGCATTTGGGTGGTTTTCGGAGAGTAATCGGGACATTGTCGAAAATGACATTGTTACAATGCAAAGATTTCTAATGTTTGTAGTCATTTATTCATTTTTTTTCCTTCAGCGATAATTCATGAAAAGGAGAAAGAATCGCGGTACTTTTAGTAAACAAATGCAAATATTGCACTCATTGCGTACCAATATGCGGCAACCTCGTTCCCAGGGTCTTCTCGGCTTTCAATATGG
>NC_090890.1:10220080-10227580 GCF_036669925.1 Montipora capricornis
CGGCCGGACCCGCAAGACTCATGGTCTTAAAACTAGACCCTCCGTGAGGGTACACTGGGTTGCGTGTGGTACGTGCACTGTTCCCGGAAATTTTTTTCAAGTTGGGGGGTCATTAAGACCATTTCAGGGGTAACCCAGAAGTCATACCAGCAGAGGCCCTTTGGCTTACAGGTCCTCACACGTTCGTACGACGAAACAGATCCTTTTCTGAGGTTAAAAACCTGGCTACTGGCCTATTAATTAATCATTTGTCAGAAAGAAGAAATTCCTGTCTTCTTTAAAAAAAATAGACACGCAGTGCTTATGTGTGGTAGTGAAGTAACACAGCGATTTATTCCACATAAAATGTCAACTGAGCTGTGTGTTGTCTTCCAGGAGATTCAAGTTGTCCTTGTGTAGTATGTAGCTCTAACAGTGCACGATATTGTTTTGCTATTGTCTATCATTGTAGTGCCATGGTAGAAGTCTTGGGTAAATAGCCTGAGAAGACATGTGGTTACTAGCAAAGTACTGAACCCAGAATCGAAAGATTGAAGAAAATAAATGGGAAGTGAGAAACATTGGCTTCTGGGCTCACATGTTGATAATTTTCAAGCTCTCTCACAACTTCTTTCACCACAAGTTTAAAGTGGTACTACGACCAAAAAAAAAATCTTTTTTTCCTTTGGATTTCAAAACTATGTTAACTAAACACTAACTGACCCAAGTTTTAAGTTCTGATTTTAAAAAGACTCCTGTTTATTTTAACTGGAATTTCTTGTTTATTCGTGCGCCATTATTAACTTTAAAATCTTGAGAGAGCTGGGTCGAGGAGAAAATGACGTCAAAGACTCACTGGTTTAAGAATGCAATGCGTGTGTACGCGGCCAAATTAATATGCAGCACGGGAGTTTCAGGCTTTCAGACTTTTAAACCCGTGTTTTGCATATATAATAAATTGCGTTTACACGCTGAAATTTTAAGCTAGTGAGTAAATGACGTCATTTTCTCTAGATCCAACCCTCCGAGGTCCAATCGACAGTTTTGAACGTGAGTAATGGCGGACTGTGAAATCCAAAACTTACACTCAAAACAAACAGCCTTTGGATAAAATTCAAAGCGCAAAATTTTTCCAGTTAGGTGTTAGGCGAACACGCCTTCAAAATCTGAAGAAAAAAAGGAAATGATTTTTTGATCATAGTACCACTTTAAGCGTGGCCCTCTGAGCATCTGACAGCTTTGTAATACTAAAGTTTACTAAAGTTAAGCCCTGTTTAGTATCTGGATGGGTGACCTCAAACATATACCCCTTCGTAAAACAGAAGCATTGGACCGAAAATACTATTAACGCTAACAAATGCGAACTCAGCAAGGCACAGATTTTGTTAGCTTGCTTTATGCAAAAACAAATATTGATGCAAAAGTAAATTGATACACAGTTTTTAGAAAGAGCAGAAGGAAGTTTTTTTTCTGTTTTTTTTTTGTTTTTAATTAATTAATTAATTTATTCCACACACACACACACACACACACACACAAAACAAACAACTTACTTACAGGATAGACATTTACATATTTACAGTAAAACCGTATACATTGCTTTCCATACTGAAAAGGAAATCAAAGCATTAAAGTTTACGGGCTGTCGGTAGAAAGGCTGTTGTGAAAAGGCGATGAACGATTTGTTGGTTTAGGGACTTATCAAAGTAAAAGAAGCAAGTAAAAAGAACGGTTTTCTAAATTAAAGTTTTCAGTAGTTCCCACTTCGTTTGTAAGGTGCCGGCACCCTTTTGTTCAAATAGATAGGTCGACTTAAGACATCTGAAAAAGCCTTCTACCTTTGGTAGCGTTTTATTGTTTTTACAAATCCACAGGCGCGTAGCGTCCTATACGCATATACGCACGTGCGTACTTGAAGTGACCAGAAAATCTTGAATTTTTTTTAGCAATTGTTTCTATTTTTAACATTTTACTTGTACGCAACCAAGATTTCGTGATGAAAACACCACTTTGATTAAATTCTAAAAACTAAAACAAAAGCTATACACCCTTTTAATAAGTCTAATATATGCCGTTTTCCGCTAACTTGTGCTTTCAAATTTCATTCAGAAATGTTCAAAGGCCATAAACTTTTCTGATTTCTTTTCTTGTTTTAAGCCTTTGTACATTTCTGAATGAAATTTGAAAGCACGAGTTCGACGTCATTGGCGGAAAACGGCATATATTAGACTTATTAAAAGGGTGTATACCATGTTCTAACTTAGTTTTGCATTGTACTTTTTTTACACTAAACAATGCACTGTTGTTTGGCCAGCGTGCAACAAAAGGCGAAGTTGCAAAGGAGCGACGTTCCAAGAACGTTCTTGACAAAGGAACGACGTTCCGAGAACATTGTTGAAAATTCCAGTCACGCTAGCAAAACCAAAACAATGTTTTGTTTGCGTCAAGTTTGCTCAAAATAAGGGCCGAAGACACTTTGTTCTTTTCTTGTATTCACACAACTATTTCGAACAAGAAATAAAGAACGCAGTATTTTTCGCTCAGTTTACTTAGGTTTCTAGATCATATGTGCTCGTGCGTACTTGAAAAAATAGGCTGTTTTAGGAACAGGACGTGAACAGGACGCGGACGTCAGGCGCAATATGAAAGAGACTGGAACCGATTATATTTCCCGCGTCTTAAATTTGGCGTCGCGTTTAGGACGTGAAATCCATCAGTTTGACGTCCTGACCAGAACGTGAAGAGAAATCATGGCAAATTCAGGAAAAAAGTAAGTGAAGGTTAAAACCTAAGTGTTTGAAAACTAGCTTTAACATTAATTATTTGTTATTCTATGAAAAACATCTAAAAGCAAATGTAAAGGCAACGAAATTCGAGGGTTCACAACGAACGAACTGATCTTTAACATGATGCTGTGGCATTAGTCTTGTGTTTTTGTTTACACAATTGTTTTGTTAAATTTAGGCTCACAATGAAGTGGACTGAGGAAAAAGACGTGATGATGATGAAGGAGATTGCGGCTCAAGGAGTATTTCAATACAAATTTGGCAGTCGAGAGAGAGGAAACGTGTGGAATGTCGTGGCGCAAAACTTAAAATGTCACACTGATTTGTTTGATGGCTTGACTGAAAGGGGAGCAAGGGATAGATATACTTTAATTTCAAGGCGTTTCAAAGCAAAGATTTCGGAGGAATTGAAAAGCAGCGGCATTGGTGGGGAGCCACAGACCGAGTATGAAATTTTACTCGAAGAACTTGTCCATTTAAGCGATGAGGCGGAGAAAAGAGCAGAAATAGATGCAAAAAGTATCAAGGATAAGGCTAACCTAGAGAAGCAGAAGGCGCTGGACATCAGAAAAAAGGCAATGGAAAAAATGGGGGAAACAAGAAAAAGATCTGCTGAAGATGTGGAGGAGGAAGAAGAGGAGTTCCAAATAAAAGAACAGAAAAAGAGGAGGAGAGGATCGGAGACCATGTTGTGGCTTGAAAAGAAGGCAGAAAGAGATGCTAAGTTCAGAGAATTACAGCTTGAAGAACAAAGAAAAGATAGAGAGATGCAGCGAGAAGAAAGAAAAGAGCAGCTGGACCTCCAACAGAAGCAGTTGCAGATACAGCTTGAAAATCAACAGCAGCAGCAACAACAGCAAACTATGCTGATGCAGCAAATGATAAGCATGATGCAACAACAGCAACAACAAATGCAGCTCGTGTTTTCAAAGCTGCACGACAATAAAAAAGATTCATTTTGAGTTTGAAAACATGAGGTCCATTTGTTGTTGCTGTTGTTGTTGTTCAGTACTTACTTAAAGCTGTACAACAATAACAAAGATTCATGTTGACCTTAAGTATTGACGTATGCGTTTGCCACCGCCTGAGTGGACATTTCACTTTTTATTGTTACTGCAACAGTCTACATTTTGGAATCAAGGAACCCCCATATGCGGCAGGCAAGTACATGACAGAGTAGAATACAAGCTTGACTATATAGTGGAAACTTATCATCTTTTTAAATTGTCTCATTGAAGTAGTTGTACTTTCACACATTCAAAGATTGTGACTGTATGGAACAGAACTAAAGAACTGTAGCAAAAAGGCGATGTGAATTACTTTTGAAACTTTTAACTGCATTACTCAAATAAAAATTGTTTCAGAAATTGTTTTAATTATTCAGCATATATATATATTATAATCTCCCATCCTCCAGATCTTCATGAGAACATCTGGTAAAAAAAATGTATGTACATATTTAAGGGACATAATCATGTCATATCCAACAAAACACAAGAAAAATAACAATTTAAAAAAAACAGTTTTAAAAGGCCCACAAAATGTAAATTAATCTGTCCAATCTGTTTTTGTGAATTAAGGCTACCTAAAAAAGTGTACGGTATAGACCCTGTATGCATACAGTTACCATACCCGTAGATCATGGTATAACGGCTCATCATATAGCTAAATAGCTTAGCCCATTGATCAAAACACTAGAATTGCATTATCCAATGATTCAATTTTTAATAAATATGTTTATTGGAAATTCATTAATATGCAGTTCATCTAATCACTACTACGGTACAATGAAATGTATTAAGTTCATAATGAGTAAACTTTTTTTTACCAGAAATACTCGTGAAGATCGGGAGGATCGCAATCAAAATATTCAGAGACAATATTGCCATACAAGCATGTATGGGCATTTTGAAGAATTCCACAAACTAAGTAAATTTTCCCTATTGGACTGAGACCAATTTTAATCTGCTGTTTGAAATCTATGAATTTATAATAGTTTGTGATTGTTCCAAACATCCATTCTACTGCAATTCTGACTTCAGACATGCGCTCGTTAAAAATGGCCATCTGTGGGGTAAGCTGTACATTCCTAAAAGGAGCTTGTAAGTGAAGACTAATGGGGTAGGCTGGGTCACCATAAAGACATAAAGGCTGACCATTTATCCAAGCAACTCTTTGCAAGTCCGTCAATAATCCTGATTCACACAGCATAGTGCTATCATGCCTACGTCCTTCATATGGTCCATTCAAGTTTGCAATAATCCCATTGGGGAGCACAACACTTTGGAATTTTATTCCATGGGCACGTTTATGTCCATTGAAAACTATTTGTTGATTTTTTTTGGGTCTTGAACTCTTACAAAGAGTTCCATCGATAAAACCAAAACAGTTTTGGAGCGGAGCACCTCTGTTATGGATAATTTGTGCGTAATGTTCCAAAGTTCGAGGAAGAAGAAATGGTTGATTCCAAGAGTTCAAGCGATAGTTATGTGCTTCAAAGGTGAAATCCAGAACATGGTTAAAAATTAAGCACAACTCTGTTGGATTTCGACCAAATCTGAAAACCATGTCACTATACCTACAAGGAAAGGCAAGTCTTTTTAAGAGAATGCAAAGTCCTTCGATACCTGTACAGACAGTTCCTTGGGAGCAAGTAAACTTATCAGGAAATCCTAAAATATGAAGCAGTAGCTCCAGGTCAGCTTTGTGAAATCGAAATTCAACTTTACACTCGGTTTCGTCCATGTCATCAAAAGAAAATCTGTCATATTTCCAGTAAGGAAACACTTCTCTTGATACATTTTCCTCATAAAGAACTGCGAATTCTTCTTCGTCGATAATATCGTCAAAATAAGCAAAGACAAGTGTTTCTCTGACACTTTGAAGAGAGTTCGCCATATTTGTAAACATCACTGGACGACGACGCGTCTTCTTTCCCGCGCTAAATCAAATAGATGGACGTCCCGTCGGTCTCAGTTTCCCGGGATGTAACACGGCCAAACATCGCGTCCTAGACCTCTCGCGTCCTGTTTCTAAATCAGTCTAATGACCACGCTACGCGCCTGATCCAGATATATTGTCTTGCTAACAGGAGGCAAAAATTCATTTGACAATGATTTTTGGAGGAGTCTGCATCAAATCTAACGCTATAAGAAGATTGAATTGGTAGTTTTCTGGAATAATCTGAGACAAAATAAAGCGTTGTCTTAAGAAGGTCCAAAAAGCGGTCACTCTGGGACAGGACCAAAAGAGGTGACTAAGTTTTTCTGGTTCATCTTTGCAAAAGGAGCAGTTTGGGTCGTCTTGTAGGCCGATTTTAACTAAGAATTCGTTAGTGAGCAGAAGGAAGTTTCCAGGACGGTCGCTCGAGAATAACATATTTACGACATGAAAACAACATTAATTTTTAAGCGTGAATATAGAATATAAAAAGTTACGATCAGCGACAAACATTTTGGGAGATTTTTGCCACGTTCAATTGTGTTATTGTACTTTTTGATTGCACAAATAAATCGCAAAATCAAAAGTGACATCGCCGGAATTCAGCGGGCGCCGTGATTAAGTTACCGCGGCATGTTTTATACTCGCCAAACAGTGAAGCATTGTGTCAAATGATGGCAAGATACCGGGTTTTCGTAAGTTTCTTTTTCTGTCAAGTGTTATAAAGTTTGACAATAAATGAGCGAAGTCAAAACAAAGATCACAATCGCCCAAACACTTGACGGTTGACCATTGTTTCTGCTAAGTCAAAAATTTACTCTCCAAGACAAGGTTATTTATCACCAGGTAATTCCATCATTTTGGAAATAGCAGCTACTTTATTATTCATCGGCGTCACAATTTTTTGCTGATTTTGGGGCTCATTTTGTTGAAATTCAAACACGCTTCCAACAGACCTGTTTATTTTCGTAAGCAATACTAAAATAATATCCTCCCGTATCACCTTTCAACCTTAAGCTCGAAAATTCAATACACAACATGATATGATAATTCACAAAGGCAGAAAATATCACGGAATCCTTTTCCAGCGAAACATTTTATTGAAACAAACAACATACGATGCACTACAACGCCATCCTCGTTGCAATGACTTTCGACGCCATTGCTGGTTGACGAGAATAACAAATTCACGAGGCAGAATGTATATTTATATTTAATTAAGTTAGCACACCAGAAAGACGCTAACCTCATTTTGACACGAAAATGCTTTACTATTGCCATAAAAACTATCCAGTTAAGCTCGCATATTATAAAACATGATGAATTCATAAAGGCCACCTTTTCCAGCGAACAATTTTTTGAAACAAACAACACATTTGCTATTAGACGCAAAAACCCCTTCCTATTTCATTACGTGCGTGAGAGAAAAAACTCAGTCGTGTCAAATATGCGCAATATTACAACAAACTAAACTTTCAGGATCAAACCGTTTTCATGCCTTTTCCTTGAATAATGAAGCACAAAATAGACGACAAGCTTTCTTTCAAATAATTCTTGGCTGTCACATTTCCAATTATTTTTTTTACCTGTAGACTGCGCAGAGTTGATATCACAGATCCACTTAAGGTGTTCGATTCGTTCTCTGTCTTTGTTGAACCCATAAGTTACCAGAGAATTTTCCATTTGGTTTCAGTGTTCTACATAACAGCACACTTGGTAAAATATATTAGAAATACACCTCACTTTGATTTCGGCTCGACGGGCGATAGATTGTTGTACAAAGTCCATTACTCGT
>NC_090890.1:10242580-10247580 GCF_036669925.1 Montipora capricornis
TTCTGTGCTTCTCTGCTAAGTCCACCTAACCATCCGGGTTGTAACGCAAATATATAGCGAAACGAACAATGTCTTGACTCCGCAGCCAATGAGGTAAAGGTGATGTCATGATCAGCCAATGAAAAGCGATTACGTCATTCAAATAACAAAGAGTTGGTCCGGGAGCCAATGAATAACCAAAGACGTCAGTTTATATTAACTTAGTTGAAAACAGGAGCAAAATGGTTTGACGGGCATCCTGTCAATAAAAATATTCAAAAAGGCGGTTACTGTGTAAAACAAATATAGATTTATAGCTATATTTGGACGGAAACGCACGCAGAGATCTTTTATAAAGATGGAAAGCATGATAAAACAGGAGCTCTTTGCCTTGGACAGGGAATCGAGGTAAATACCGACAATGAGGTGAAGGTAGTATCGAAAACGAACTCCCCGAAAACGAAGACCGAAGAAACGAAGGCTTCGCAAACGAAAGGGAACAGCTCGAAGTAAAACTAGATAAGCCCGAACTGTGGAGAGGTGAAGTTGAGGTTACCCTGCTCCAAAAGGTGTTTAGTCTGATCAAGCCTCGACGGTCGACAGTCGGAAAATAGGCGGTCGATGAATCGGTCAAAATTTATGTCGGCCGATAATGACTTTCAGTTTCAGGTTTTTGTTTTTGGTCGCTCCGGGACAACGGGAGCAATAGTTCCATCCTTGGCTCTGGCTGGGCCGAGTTTCTGCGATTGATCCCGTTTAACAGCTAAAAATTAAACGACCGGCGCTGATACATTTTGAAGCGACGGACGACTATCGCCGGACCGACTATTGTCCGATTATCGACCGATATGTCGACCGATGTATCGGTCGACTAGGGACGTGCTTTAGGCGAGGGCCGAGGGACAATCTTCTCTTTCTTCAGCTTCAAAATGTATCATCGCCTGTCGTCTAATTTTTAGCTTTTAAACGGGATCAATAGCAGAAAACTCGGCCCAGCCAGAGCCAAGGATAAAACTATTGATCCCGTTGTCCCGCAGCAACCAATAACAAAATCCTGAAACTGAACGCCATTATCGGCCGACATAAATCTTGACCGATTCATCGACCGCCTATTTTCCGAATAAACTTTAAATAAACTCAAAACAATGCTGTCAGTATTGCGCTACTTACTGCAAGCAATGAACCAATTTAGGTATGGGATAAGCCACAGAAATCCTCATCTAAAATTTTACTCAAGAAAATAGACCCATAAATTTCTGACGTTATGGTGACACTTCAAGCGCCAGGCAGTGATATATCAGTTTCCTAAGTTCGGAGCATGAAAAATGGCCTGGCAGTTTTAAGATCTTTTAAAGGGTTTAAAGGGTAAGACACTCCTTTGACCAGACGTCTGTGATAAGCAGATGAAATAGTGAGACCTGAAAGAGCTCATAACCGTTTGACGGTTCATACCAAACATTTTTTGACAGTTGACTGTTAGATTTTTGATCGTTTGACTGCTAAAGGTTAACCCCATTGAGACTCTCTAAGTAGACATATAAACGAACTGCTTGATTAGCTGATTTTTTTCCTTGGCATAATGCCGGGGCAACCACTGTTATCTTTTATGTAGTTATAGAAACGGTTTTAACTTCCATGAACGCAGACAAAAAGAACTTTGGAATCGAGATTTCAAAACCACTGAAAGTTTGTAGTTTGCTCCTGCGCAAACGCAGCGGGAATGAATTTTGTGGTCGACGGACAGCTCCGAGTATTAGACATGATGCTAAAGAAATATAAACCTTATTCATAAATGGCACCTGTCCTATTATTCTTTAGCTAATGTGCAAATTAGCCTACCAAGCCTCCTTTTAGAGCAAGAATTCTCTTCAATTCGCCGTACGGTGTCGAGACTTGGTAGGTTAATTTGCACTTGGACAAAAGAATTATGAAATTGACCGCCATTTATGAATAAGGTCTATACTAGTGCTCAAAGTAAATTATATACAGAGCTTAAAATCAGCGGAAATAAACTACACACTGATCCTTGGAGAGGGAGGAAAACTGGAGAACCCTCGGAAAATGCCAAGGATCAGGGACGAGAAGCAGCACTAACTCCGCCAACTTGCGGCGATCCCATCCAGATATTAACAGGACTCGTGGTCGGTAAACAGATGGAAACAGGTGTTTTCGTGACGGTCATGTTGAGCGGAAAATTCTCGATAATTCGAATTCCAGTCACTATATCACACACATACAGACAAACGCTAACTGATATCCAAAAGAAACGAAGGGTTACGTTTTTTGCAAACGCTGGTTGTGTAGCGCTTATATTTCAACAGAATTAACTGTTGAAGGGGTAATGTGAAGTGCTGGTTTTCTACACATGTAAACCATGTGAGCGTTAGCCCTACCAATGGAATTGGGCCCACACAAGGACAAAGAACATCTCTGACCGGGGTGGGAATTGAAGCCACGACCTTCGGGTTAGATCACCGCTGCTCTACCGACTGAGCTAAAAGGTCAGATGGGAGAAAACTAGCACTTCACATTACCCCTCCAATAGTTAATTCTGTCCAAAAGAAAGGGCTTACGTCTCACCCATCAGGTCCGTCTTTGTCTAATGTACCCTCCCTCTGAAATTTTATACATTCCTGCAAATTTTGTAACTTCTAAGTTGTCAAACATAACAAAAAAAGAACAATCAAGTCACTATAACAATCTTTTAATGCAACTACAAATATAACATGCCTTTAAGTTGCTCCTTTGAACAGGAAAGCAACACAAAAAAAAAGCTTCCCAATGGAAATCCTCAACGCTGAATGCTGAATATACGAACTACATCTTCATCCGTGAAGTTAACGAAACAGAGCCACTACTAGGGCGCATGCCGAAATCAGGAAGACGCTGAACGCTGGGGCTGAACCACCGTTGCAGCCATCTGTATCGCAGCAATCCAGTTGGCATGTTTCTCCACCGCTTTCTTTGCATGTTTTCAGGCGGGAATCCTTGTGTATGCTGCAAAGCGTCTCAGTATAACAGCCTTTATGGAAATCCTTGTATTGGAAGCCACCGACAATCTTATATTCATAGGACCATTTGACACAGGTGTCATATAATATACCACAGTTTTGCAAGGACTCCTTGTCCTTGCAGTCTTCCATGCTGGTGGTACTCGAGCAGTAGTTGCACTTAATTGCAAGGGCTGAAAAAGTAAAACACCTGTTATGAAACTCTTTCCTTTCTGCAAATTAATTGCACTCTTCCAGTGATTAGTTATCTTTTATATATTCAAATTCATTCGCATTTATTTCTTTTTCTATATTTCCAAATTTTATTTATGTTTAACAACAACAACAAAAACAACTTTATTCAACAATTAACAGGAAAGCCGGGTGAAGACAACTTCAGTCCCGCAGGTAGCTAGCGGGCTAATCGCGGGAGACTCAAGGAAAGAGAAGAGAGAAGAAGGAAGAAAGCAAAATTATAAATCCTACGACACCTAGATACACTCTAGTGTTTAATATTATACTATAGTATTATTAACCGTCACTGTTTACATGTATGATCGGAAAGGGAAAAGGAAACGGCCAAGTGGTGATGTTTTTAACTCTTTAATTTCAAAAAGCTTCATTTCTTAATTTGAGAGACTTCAGTATGATCATCTTCAGTATCAAGGATACCTGTATTAACAAGCTTTTTCATTAATTAAGATTTTAATTAGGGTTTATTTAATGCTTTTTTTGTCTTTGCACTTTTGATTAGTCACTGATTAGTAGATAACCAAGTGCTATAACTTTGTTTGAAAGATACCTTCTGGAACAGATCTTAAGAATATTTTCTGGTGCAAGGTTGTTATGTATCAGTCGGACATTTCTCGAATACAAGAATGAAATTGCCTGATTTCATACCCTGGGAGCCTGGCATTAGTTATCGGTTTTGGTTTCATTTTGTATGTCACCCCTGCATTTCGTAGATCACCGTTATTTCCGATCCGCCAACCTGTACCAAATCAAACTACTACTTTTGCTTGGTGACCTATTGATTATATTTGTAAACACTGAGAGATGTTCACCAATAATTTATCCTTTGTCATGAGCTCTCCAGACTTCATTTTTACTTCTATTGTTCCCTACTTAGCAAACTTGAACATCGCTTTAGTCTATTCAGTCCTTGGGATGTTTCTAATTCTTCCAAAATGTATCACCGTACTTCTGCGCGACATGGTATTCCGAGTAAACGCTTTAAAGAGCGTCTTGTTATGTAAAATCTATTTCTTTCTTCGCCAACGTGACCGTCACATCACGCGGATGCAAACCAAGAATTCATGATCAATAACGCTAGTAGTAATCACGGATTAGTAAAGTGCGTTCGATGTCTAGTAACAAAATATTTATTATTGTACTGATTACCCAGAAATATTCAGGGAAAGTGGACTTGTGGGGTGCTTTCTGGCAGTACGCAGAGAGAACTTGAATCTCCTGTGAAAAGCAGCCGAGTTGACAAATCACAACTCGGCATCGTTGCTGACACAAATTGCCATGCCGGGTGAATTGTAGTGTCTGTTTCCTACAAAACACACCACTACACAACTTTCTGATGTTCTGATAATAAGTAGCCTTAGTCATATTTGCTAGTGATACTTCGAATAAATTAACGCAACTTTAAACCAAACGCACAACTGCAAAGCACGTGGAAATATGTCAGGGGCACCCAACGAGGATATAGTTCAAAACCACTAAAAATAGCATTGTTAAACGTATTTTAGTATTTAAACGATAGATATAGGCATATTTTTATCCCCTAAAAATTTTTCATGTGTTCGGATTTCCTAGGTGAAAGTCTAGTGATCCGAAAATTACTTACCTTTTCGAAAATTTCAGCCAGAAAAAAAGCTCCCGACAATTCTAGGTGACCTTTTTAGGGTAAAAATCTAGTGAAAATGGGCAATTATACCATTTATTAGATGTTCGAAAATCCTAGGACTGGCAGGAAAGCGAGAAATTTTACAACAAAGGTTTCGAAAATTCTAGATCTAAAAT
>NC_090890.1:10257580-10260080 GCF_036669925.1 Montipora capricornis
AAGGCCGCAGACGTGTCCAATTTAAGTACCAATTTAAGTATCGTCTTTACAAAATCTTAGCTATATCCCCGAATTCATGTATCCTTTCACTGGTAGGTGGGCACAAGCGGGGACATTGGAATGGAAATATTGCTTCCTGTCTCTTTGACCTTTTGTCCAAAGTCCATTACTTGCTCAGCTCAGTGGATGTGGTCTTATTTTCCCGAAGCGAACCGGATTTCTGCTCCTCTCTCTCTTAATTGGCTCTTCATTAAGATATTTTCTCTCTTCTAGTGGTTTGCAGCATGAATATCGAACGAGCTGCTAGTTGAAATAATTTTCTTTCTTGTCGACGCTGCGTTCACATTTGGTCTTTTTCCGAACAAGGTTCCAGATGTTGTTACATTTCCTGTCGAGGGCAGGTAGGGGTTGCTGACGTCGCAGTTGTTATTTCGGTCTAAAGGCATGTGGTTGAACTTGGCCGGAACACTGATTTTTCCCAAAGGAGAAGCCTTACTGGATTTCATGAGCCGGTATTCATCTGAGCAGTTTGTCCGCGTTAAATTTGGCGCGCTTAAAGAAGGCAATCGATGCAAATGGCTGTGAGCACACGAAAAACATATTCCTGATACACGAGAACGAACTCTGAAAGGTTTCTGAGGAGAAGGTTGAGTTTGACTTTCGTCTGATGGTGAAGAACTTACTTTGGGCTCCTTCATTCCTTCAAAATCGCAAGCAACGCTGTTTAAACGACTTGACCGGTTGGACTGTCCAATCTGTGTTTTTTTAGACGGCTGATCGCCTGGAATATCCCTTAACAAAAACTCTTGAATACGTCTTTGCGTCTCTTCAGTCTTGTTTACATCCAAACTTATGCGCCTTGTCCGTTGAGTGTTAATTCTTTCTCTCAATTCGCTTCTTGGAACACTGACCGTGACAGTTTTATCAAGTTCGTTGTCACCTTTGAACTGCCCGGCATTCGTTTCAAACTTTGACGTAACCGTGTCTTTACTTCGGCTGTTAACTCGTTGAAGAAAATTGTTAGCCCTTGCTTTCTCTCTGAAGAAACTTCGTACTGTTCCATCTGATTCACAAGAAAGTCCTTTGCTGGCTTTCTCTAGTATGATAGTTTCACGTTTGTTTCTAACGCTAGCAATGCGTGCTGCTGAAGTTGGGGCATACACAATCCTGGCATAGCTTTTTTTCCTCTCCATGTTCACCAGCCACGTCACCAGCCTCGAAAAATATCGAAAAAGATTACACTTTTTTCTCGATTTTAACTCCCTTCTCACTATTGATAGGTTTTGAGGGCAGATTGAGAGTCGAGACTCGATGGATTATATATACCTGTTGCGCCAACCGGAATACCTCTAAATACTCAACTACAATAGAAAAGCCATAAATATCGACTGCTTTGTGTTGCAGTTTATAATGTTCGAGGCGTACAATGTGAATCTCCGCATATTTTATAGAATTACGAAGATCCTGATTGGTAGATGAACTCAGTGTTGGGTTCTACAAGAACGAAAAGATCTTTCTTGAACTCGAGTTGCTAAAAAAAGATTTATGCTGCTTCCTAGGGGGTACAGCTGAGAACATTGACGTCAGAAATCTATTCTGATCGATCGTGGGAATTAAGAAATTAACCCTAGCTCAACTTTTGTGACAGAAGAAATCAGTGATGGAACGCTCCGAAATGTCTCAGAAATTTTGCACTGGTTTTGACCGATTGCGGCAAAGTTGATAAGGGATTCCTGCATTATAAAAACCTCAAAATGACAAATTATTACACGTCCGAATGGACATTTACGGACTATTTGTCGCACGCCTGATTGGTTTCTTCTTGCTAAATTAGGGAAATAACTCCAACCAGTTGGTAGCTGCCGAAGTGAAGCATGCAAATGTTTTAAGTAGCTAGAGAGTTTACATGGACGATAATCTGGCTCTCCTCAGGCTCGAAGCATCGATATTATGTTCACTGCATCTCCACGAGATCATCGCAGTTGGATAAGCAGCATAATCACGCAGTTGCAAGTCAGTAATCCTGGATTTTTGTCAGGCTTGCTTGAGATTGTATAGCAAACAATATACAGATTTAGCCAGCTCCCGTGACATTGTCCTCCCGGCTTGCACGTGCGATCCAATCGGAAACCAATACCTTGTCAGCGGTGAACTAAAAAAAAAAAATGAATGAAGGGGTAGTTTCTAAAGAAACTGTGGTGCTGCGTCGGTGGGGAAGTAGTATACAAAAATTTGGTTTATCAACGGAGTTGATAATGTAAATTGACCACCGTACAGAGATTCTAAAAGCTGACGTTTCGAGCGTTAGCCCTTCGTCAGAGCGAATCCTGACGAATCCTGACGGATTCGCTCTGACGAAGGGCTAACGCTCGAAACGTCAGCTTTTAGAATCTCTGTACGGTGGTCAATTTACATTATCAACTCCGTTGATAAACCAAATTTTTGTATAAAAAAAAAAAAGCTGGTCTGGATGAAAGCTTTAAACTTGAGCCCGCGGTAT
>NC_090890.1:10262580-10295080 GCF_036669925.1 Montipora capricornis
ACAAACGTGTTGAACAAAATAGAGCTGGTCTCTATTTTCGTTCAACATCGTTCAACAACATTCAACGTATTGAATGGCATATTTCAACATTCAACATGACATCACACACTGTTCAACATTTGTTGAACAAGAGCTGCAGCATTTGTTGATCAAAAAATGTTGAACCGTGTATCATCGGCTTAAGTCAAACATTATTATTCCAGATAAAACTTCCCATTTAAACGACTCGTTTGTTACCATCGGTTATTTTTACACTAATGTACTAATAAAAAATTATTGAGATTGCTCTTTCATTTTGAGACAATTTTTCACAATTCTGAAGTGAGCTGCAAATGTAACATTCAGTCAGTTTAATTAAACTAGAACGAAACGAAACAATCAGGCCTGCTGTAATAAAAGCATTGATGCTGTAAGCCGTGTTGTGAAAATCTGTCGGTTGCCTTGAACTTAAAATACGTTATGGATGCTTTACTGAGATGGGCAAAGCTGTGTAAACAGACAGCGCGGAAGAGAGGTGAAATATTTGCTTTTTCGTCCGAATTGCAGGAGACAAAGCTGAATGGACAGAATGGATTGGTTCTTTTCCTTGAATTTCCAAGATCGTGTACACAAACAAAATTTCAGGAAAGGCGAGTATCAATAGCAGCGTACAGACTTCAGTCAAAATGGTGACTTCATTATGAAGTTTCTTTTGATGCTTTACATAAATAAGTGTAAATATCATTTGTCTGTTTACCTAGGTCAAACTTGGATTCGTTCATTGCAGTAAATTAAAAGCCAAGATTGCGTCTTATTATCGCAACCTGAGCAAAACGTTTAATTTGCTGCGAAGCATTATATCAAGCGGTGGACTCCATGTAGAAATAAAAACTTTCGTCAGGAAGTCAAATTTTCTTTAGCTTTTCAGACATGTCTCTTCATTTTAGTATGACAATAGAAAAAGGAAACGTAATTTATTAATTGTATTATTTTTCGACGTGATGCTTCGAGCAAATACGATGTCCATTGAGATTGGAGGACTTTATATCAACATGACACCGTGATTGCTAATGGTCCATTCTTTTCAAAAGCTACCAACCAATTCTGCTTTAAAGTGGAAACGTCACCTAAAAACAAGATTTGACACTAAATTGTGGCTATCAGCTAATGTAGAGTGTTGAGTGATATTTTTTTTAATCACACGAGAAACCTCGCTTATAGATCTAGTAAGTGAAAACGACCAAAAGACTACCTGACTTGCTAGGAAAAGACTCAAATCGACAACTGAATCTACGAGTCAACAAAACTGCTTTAAAATAGATTTTCGCGAAGAAAAACCTGGATACAAGGGAGCCGTTTATTTGCAGATTTGCACTGAGCCACCTAGAAGCGTCTGGAAAAGTTGGCATGAAGACAAATTAAAACGATAGCCGAGTCATCTGGAAGCCGGTATGGTCAATGTCTTCGTCCTCTGATATCGTTAAAGCGTTGCTTACAAGATTGATATTTGCTTGTCATATCATTGTGTCCGTTTGGTGGGTCGTCCAAGTAACGCTAAATGAAAAACTCTGGTATTTGGCGTTTTTCGATGGTCTTTTATTCCTGGAAACAATTCTCTCCTTGTTGTTCCGGAGAGGACAGGAATTCAAATGGTGAGTAAAACCGGGGTGTGACTGTCATCATTGTTTATGATGACCTTTTCATTGGGTCGAGCTTTTTCATAAAATCTAACAGTTTCATGTCAGCAAGTAGAACTAAACATGTGTGAGATAAAGAACATATTTATGGCTTCAATTCAAGAGGTTTCATCCACAGAGCTAAAAATTACAATCGCTCTCTTCGTTCAAAGGAAATTTGATGTTCTATTTATATGAAATGTTTCGTAGCTTGGAGTCAGAGCAACTTTTGCAAACACAGTCGTCAACCGGCGCTGCTCGAGGGTAATTCTTCATCTGTGCGGGCCTCCACTGGGACTGATCGAGTCTCACATTAGAATCCCCAGTCGGGCTGAAAAGTAAGAAACACGATAAATTCTACAATATGAAGTGAGAACAACTCAGCCACTTTCATTTGAATGATCGCACTCAGTGAGGATTTAACGCACACTCCAAAGTTAGAATTACCTCGTACGCAATGATACAATGAAAAGCAGCGCAAAAGAAAGGCGCTGCACAGCGAGTAGCTTGCAATGCTCTTCTAATATAAAGAAAAATTAACAAAGTCCCGCAGGTGTTTTCAGGGAAACGGTAAAATAAAAAGCAGCAATGAATTTTAACTCCTACAACCTTCTGCCTGGGATCCTACATCAGCATTTACACAGGGTAGGTTCATTATCCTTCATCCTTGGTAAAACTGTTTCCCGGAAAATTATTGTCGTATTTCTTTGCTGGAGACCATTTCATTGATCACAAGAAACAACAGAAAACTCGGCTTTTAACCCCAGCGGTTCGAAGACAGGTTTGAAAATCGAAACCACCGAAGGCTGTTTTTTTCGCTACAGCCGAAGTCATGCACCTAAACCGGGCCAAAAAAATGCTAGAAGTCTCGAACCACAAGAAGAATGAGCTAGATATCGTTCAAAGGATAGCTCTCGTCTGACTTTAATATAAATGGAACCTGCCCTTGATTAATCAGTGGTATAAATTTTATTTTATTACTTTCCTTTAGTAACTTGCAAAAAATAATTAATTAGCAAACAATTAACACAATAATTTTCATTTTTTTTCAAACGGATATGAAAATCAAGTGCGTTGCAAAAAATATTAGAATATGGTCTCGGCAAGGGGGCAATATTTTTCAATGATGCCTTTAATTCTCCCAGTTTTCCTTATCGTTTCATTTGCTATAAAGTAGATTTCAAACAAAATGATCCAGGAGTCGTCGAGAATCTGACACTTAAAAAATTAAAATCACTAGTACAAACGAATTCAGTCTAAGCGATTTAGGCCGCATTTGTTTAGTGAGGCAATTCATTTCAACACGTAAGAGCAACGATGGTTTACTTGAGAGGAAACTGTGTCAGAAGTACATCTGATAAACCTGACTACCAAAAAGATATTTGAACTCAGTCGATGCCAACACAAACGAATCAAAGCCGCCAAAAAAATATATTTGAAAGGGATATTAAGCTTTTTTATAGTCCCTCTATATTGTAATATATATTGCCCCAAGGTTACGGCTTTCATGCAGCAACTTGTTCACAAGTTGACGAAGGTGCAAGCTATCAAAACCAATGCATGTCGGTTCTTCTCAAAATTCTTCAGATATTAATAGTTTTAATTTCAAAGCAAAACATTTACGCTGGTTATCTCGCTTTTCCGGCTCAAAAATAAGGGTAAAACTAATTAAGGAGCCAAAATTAATTGAAGAGGCCATTATAGGTTAGGAGACAGATGCTCGTGTTGGCGGCTTTCGGAGAAGAAGGCGTCACTTCTAGCTCCGCTAACTTCAAGGTCTTTTCTGACTGAGGAAACTGCCAGCTTATAATAACAATGAACCACTGAATTTCAATTTAGCAGGTCATGTAACTGTATAATTAAAAAAGCAACAGGGGAAATCATCTTATTTTTCTTTATCTTTTTCGAGCCGTGAAAAATCAAATGTTTATCAAGCATCAACGCCCAAAAATGTTGAATTATTCAAACCCCTGAAGCGTTCTGAGACCGAAAAAACTTTTGAAAACCCGTTTTCTTTTTATCTATATGGCGATTACGACTTCTAATTTAGCCTGGACAGGAGTATATGACCAGATTACGACAAAGACAAAGATGGCAAAACCAATTGCAAAAACTAACTTCTAGTCTAATGGGAATCGCACAACTAAAGAAAAGGTAGTTTTCGGACATTGCAGGATAAACACAACTGAGAAATTGAGAAAAATAAAAGAGGTGCCCGTAGGGAAAATAGTGTTGATTTGAAGCAGGCGGATATGTAAACGGGGGCTTTTGAAAACTAACGCAAAGTTCTAGTTCAAAACTGTAAAAGAAGAAACAAAAATGACAAGAACAATGCAATTTGTCAAATTTGAATGTCATCGGTCATCTTGATAGAAACTTCTTTTGGTAGAAACTGTCGCTGCCTTTATTTAGTGCAAGAAACACAACTCCCATGATAAGACGTTTTTAAAGATGAAAGATAGCAAGTGAATAACAATAATAAATTACCTCGAGTAGTCAAGGATAGGGTAAGGGAGGGGTTCTGTCAAAAAAATGTGTACGGCTTCTTTAATCTTTTGTAGGCTCGTGCAAATCGAAAGAGGCACGCACTCACATGCCAGTGTCAAAATTCCTTCACTGCCAAAATTGTGCACTGTTACTGCACGTGTTTACCAACCCTTTGGATTCCGAGCATAAAGTCCCGTCCACACGATCGAGCAATTTTTGTGAGAATTTTATGTGGAAAATGCATTTGATCGAGTAGAAAGCACAACAAAGAATTGTTGACAATTCACAGTTACGGTTGGTAAGAAATGCCTTTGGGCAGCAGATATAAAGCAGAAGCAAGGCGAGGTTGCCAGGTCGTTTTACATAGATACATGCACTTTATGGAGCATCCCTGAATAGAGCTTTCCAGCATCAATATTAAAAAAAAAAAAAAAAAAAAAATATATATATATATATATATATATATATATATATAATAATAATAATAATAAAAAGAAGAAGAAGAAGAAGAAGAAGAAATAATAAATAAATAAATGAATCAATAAATTAATTATTCCACTAATTAACAAAAACTATGTACAACAATAACTAAATGATAACTATATACAATGATTATTATCTAACCTAGTTTATGTTACAAATCAGTTCGTTGATTAAACGTCTCTTAAAAGCTTTAGTATTTGTTGTTTCCCTTAAGTCTTTGTTTAAATCATTCCACATTTTCACGCCACGGTAATAAAAGGCGCGCTGGCCAGCAGTGATTCTACAAGATGGAATATTGAGGCTGTTTCTGTATCTTGTCTGCCTGTTGTGAATAGTAGATCGAGTTGAAAATTTGTCCGACAAGTAGCTAGGTGACAGTCCTTTGAGACTTTTGTGCATCATAACTGCATCATTGACCATAAGTCTTGTTTGACATTTACCCATCGAAGTGATCTTAGACCTGCAGAGATATGGCAGTATTGCTTCCGTTAAGAGACAGAAATTTGCACATTTTATGTGACGAGTCGTGTGCACGAGCGTACTTGACAACTTCTATTTGTCACATAAAAGATAACGGAGGGGTTGGCGCAGTGGTAAGATCTCTGCCTTCCAACCCTAAGGTCCCGGGTTCCATTCCCGGTTCTGCCGAGAGTGGAATATTTGACGACCTTCTTTCCCGCTAAAGTTCACTCAGCTTTCCACCCTTCCGAGGTCGGTATAATGAGTACCAGCATGCATGGAATGCTTAGAGGCGGCTGCAATTTGCGCCTGTATATGCTTCCAGTCCGCTGGGGGTAAATTGATCATTGTAAAGCGCCTTTGAGATGTTAGTGAAAGGGCGCTATATAAATGCACCACTTCACTTTACTTTACTTTATAACACGCCAGCTTTTCAGCAAATACCTTGTGACATAAAAATTGGGCAAATTCCCTCGTCCACACGAGCAAATAAAAATTGCCAGATAAAAATTGCTCGTGTAAACGGGGCTAAACTAATTTCCTCGCTTGAGGGAATCAGTGTATTTTTAATGTGGCCATTAGAAACTGAAATAGTTCTATACACTTAGTTGCATTTAAGAGGTTGTCCCCGTATTCATGACGTAAAAGTTACATGTACGTTTTTTTTGCCAGGTTTTCTCCATCCATTTTCTGCCATTTAGCTGCCATTATTCCCTGCGCGTGGATTCTTGAATTTCACTTGTTAGACGCCCGAAAAAATGGCACTTCGACGCAGCCGGTATGGTATGAGTGATATTTTTTCTTTTGGATTACTTTACGGTCGAAACCTGTAATTACAGAGAACCAAAAGTAAAGAGGAAATACCAACAGATTTAGCCTTTTTTGTTATGTCCATGAGAGGTTGGTTGGGCATGAGTAATGTATAACATGCACGGAAGTTGAGATTTCAGTTAAAGGAAGTCCCTTTAATTTGGCGTGTAGTTTTAACAGGCGAGGACTCATCAAAAATCATTATTTCGACCATCTCCATGACTTTGAGACCTAACACCCAACCTTCGTTACCAATGCATGCATAAGCATGAGCAACAAACACAAACTCGAAGAGTCTTGATCATTTGTAGACAGCTTAATGCGCATGCGTATGTTGCTTGCGTTAACACTCGTGTTTCTATTGACGACCGCACTCGGAAAGGCGCTCTCCTGTGGGTTTGAGAGTTGGGGAGGGAGTTGGTTTAGACTATTAGAAGAGAACCAATTAACTCAACTCACTTATGACAAGGCGTCCGGGAATCGACCCAGGGACACATTAACGAGAGAGGTGGGTCTTCTTGCCATTGTGGCGGCCTAGCTCCCTTCCATTTTACGATATCTGAACTTAAGGTCCAGGACTGGAAGATATTTGTCGTCCATTCAAACATTCATTTTGTTCAGCATAAAAAGGCGTCAACCACCGCGGGAACAAAAGAACATCAGCAATACCAATAAGACTGCTCTGCTCGCAAATATAAAAAACGGATGTACAAGATATGAACACTTTTGTTTATAATGTAAGTGCATTTACTATGGCTCCTTAAAAAGCGCAATCGAATTAATTTTGGGATACGGGATTCGGGACCACCGAAGACAAATTTAGCCAATCGTCACAACCGAATTTGAAACCTGCTAATTCAATGCCCTAAACACTAGATCACGCTGCCTCCATGACGGCGACGATAACTCTGGTTTGCGCAACACTCGATCTGTAAAGAAATGAAGTCATCCTCGCACTTAACTGGACTATTTGAGCAATTGTCTCTAGAAGTCACCTGAAAAACGCAGGTGGATCCAACGGGATTCGAAACCATGACCCAGCTCTGCGATACCGGTGCAGTAGGCCATTTTACAGTTGTTTGCGCAGCGACCTAGCCTATGAATGGCTGCGAGTCTGCCGGTGACCTCGCATTGATACAGCCCCCCCCCTGCTTTTATTATGTAAATTGTGTTGTTGTAATGCTAATTAGTCCATATGTGTTCCCGCTAAAGGACTTGATGAATGAAATTTTAAAATTTGTTTTTTGAGGTGACTATGAGAGACAATTGCCCAAATTGTCCAGTTAAGTCCGAGGATTACTTCACTCCTTTGTATGTAACCCGAACTTCAAATATATATATGTACGTTCATTTCACTCTCGATCTGTGTTAGTCGTCTGGGTGTTAGATTGTCTTTTTAATTTTCTCTTGTTTTCAGATCAATGCCCGAATCGAGCTCTCCGCTGAGAGATGGACCGACCTCGTAGAGCAGACTACTATGTTGTTGATGATACTTGGTCGTTGGCTGCTTCCCACCGCGCAAGGAATGACCAAAGACTCTCTCTCCCAACTACTTCTAATAAACCTGGCCATGTGCGCTGATATCATCGAATTCTTTGACCTACTGAAACTAAACTTTGTTAACCAATCCGAAAAGCTAATGGTTACCATTTTGATTTTGTGGACATGGAGTTTAATGCAGTTTCCGTTCAACACGATGTCAAAATTTGATAACGATGAGGGTGAGAAGTCAGCTTATACAAAAAAACCTAGAATAGGAGGGAGAACGATCGTTCCATACGAAGAGAGAACTTTTAATGGTGTCAAACCGATTTCAGAACACAGGATTTCAATGGCATCACTGAACAATGAACAAGCTATCGCTTCGAAAATGGGATCCCGCGATATCTTACTGGCGTCGCAGAATTATTCACATGAATTGCCACGTAACTATTTAACGGACTTTCGACGTCATTCCTTTCAACAACATCTTGGAGAAGCAAACGAAGTCTCAGAAAAAAGTTGTTTGCCTGAAGTTAGCCCGTTCAATATCACCGAAGGTCAAAGGATAACTGTAAGTAGGCAAACGAGAGGATCTGGCCGTTTTTCATTCGATGTCGGTCAAATGCGACCAAAGCACACGATAGGACGTATGACGACATCAATGACGTCACCAAATCTTAGGGCTGGTGTTATTGAGAATATGCAACCAGATCAGAAAAAGTCTAGTTTACTTGCCAAGCCAGAGAGGAAAATTAATATGGAGGCAACCGAGGAAAAAAGCCCAGCCAAGTCTCGAATTGACTCGGAGCTCATAGCGATTTTGATGTCGCTTTTCCTGCAGGATGGACCTTTTCTGACCTTTCGCTTGTTTATAATAGCTCGTTATCAGGCGTATGAATACATGGTCATTTTTCTGACCGCTAAAAACGCTTTAGTGCTCGTGCTACAAGTCTATCGTCTCTGCGTTCTTCACTGCACCTGCTACGACCATTGGGAGAACGATTTTTCACCGGATAACGTAATCGACGCCAATGCTCGTCTCAACAACGTTCAGGTAGCGGTAACACACGGCAAACACGAAGAAGCAGAGAACAGGCCCGTTTACGCCCAAGTCTTAAGGTCATCAACAGGAAATTGGGAAAGTAGCCAAAGAAATCCGTTCTTTTATTCCCCCGAATCGAATCAACAAGCATAATTAGCACTGTAACAAACAAAAAAGAATAAAACTATCCATGACTGAACTCCATTCTAACCAAAGTTGCCCCCATTCCCTCTCGGAAGCGTGATTCTTAACCATCTGAGCCAACCGGTCAGCAGTTTTTTTGTTATTCTAAGGGCGCGTTAACGTTCGATTGACCGTATTCCGGAATAGGAATACATGGAATAGAAGTTAGACATCCTTCGTTTTTGCGGAGATTCATATTATATAAATATTGTCAAACATCTGCTAAAATGCTATTTTAAACATAGCTTTATTATCCTTGTTGCTGCAAAACGCCACAGATAGTGTTTTAAGTCATCACTCCACGTATTCTTATTCCGGAATAGGGTCAATCGAACGCACCCTAAGTCTTAATCCCGCACACCCTTGGTGACTAGTTTCGAAAGGAAGGACTAGTCACCAAGCCCCTATATTTCTACCGCGCGCAATTTTAAACGGAAGAGCCTGCTTTCAGACTACCGCAACAGCGACTTGGTGCAGAGGCCAAAACAAGAGGGGTTTCCATAAAAGCTCTCCTGTACATAGAGGGAGAGAAGACTTGGTAAGATATTACGAAAATAAATCCGATTTTAATGGATGCGGCTCGTAAGAGATTAAGATTAATTAAAGGATCAATATGATGCTCACAATCTTCAAACTGTGGGCTGACTTTGAAAGGAACTGGATTCGGAAAAGTTAACATTTGAATTGAATATGGAGTAGCAACTTGTATGATTTTTGATAAAATTCAAAGTTTCTTTGTCGAGAAATTCGGAAACTTGGTGCACTGTGGCAAGCTACTTTGTCTGAATCACGAGGAATTTAACGGTATACGCTGTTCACAACCGAATAAGTGACCGAGTATTCTTGAAAAACACACACAAACTCTATGCAGAGGATCGGGGAGGAGAAGAATGATTGATCAGAACCGACAAAATGGTGCTGTGTTTCGAATGTCTGGGGTTCGTTTGAATTGCAGATTTAAAGGTTGGGGACAGCCGCAGTGATAACTACTACCAGTATCATAGGTTCAAGACCCACTAGTGTCGATCCCTCTTATTTGGCCTTGGCCCATCAGATTACGGTATTATCTAAATTTGGAATACAGGTCCCGCCAAATAATGCTCAATCAAATTGAAGCTGATGACCAAAACGCTTCTGATTGGCTAATAAAACAAATAGCAGTAGCCGTTCTAAAAATATATAATAGCGACCTTCAGTTTGGAGTACGAGTTTTCTGTACTGAGGCCCAGCAAGGCCGAAACAGCTGTGCACGCATGTTAATTGACCGGGTGAAATGGTTGTGCGCATGCGTGATGTGTTGGCCACACCGGGTTTGGTGTTTGTGTCACCTTGCTTTTTCTGTACTGAGTACGCGCATTAGGTTTAAAGAACAAAATTTCATTCAAAATGCGCCAGCTCAGAACTGAGAACTCGTAGTCGTCCTCATACTCCAATCTGAAGGTCGCTAATACCGTAAACTGTGATGGGCCGCATTCCATTGAAGATCTACACTTCTAGGTTACAGACTTCTGCTAGTACCAACAGTGAAACAAAACAGAAGTAAGGGCCACTCTCATCCTCCGGCGATGTATCCGGCCTTCGGGGCAGAGCATGTCTTCCTCGTACTATAAAAAAAATCCGAATTCCCGACCGGCACAATTTTCATGCATCCATTCCCTTCTAGGACAGGGCCCTTCTTCCATGCGAACAAGCAAGGAGCAGTTCTTTTCCAACCACACACTTCATTGTCAGGACTATGAACTCATCGTAATAGGCCGGAGTAGATGCAGATACTTCGTCCAAGAAAGCAGCAACAAACAGACTTCAAGTAGGCCCAGAACAGTTTCACATTGTTCCTTGCAAAGCTAACCTGCGAAGCTGGCGGTATGGTTGGCGCGAGAGAGCGCGAGAGGCAAATTAACGAGCGGCAAAGCCGCGCGGAGAATGGGGACGGGCGTGTGTATTTCACAGCACCCCTCTCCATTCTCCGCGCGGCTTCGCCGCTAGGGCCAACTATAGGGAAACGATAGGGAGCTTAAGGACGTTCGCGCCCATTCTTACTGCGCATCCTTACAGCGCACGCAAATTCACATGCCCCGTCATACATCGAGCGCGAGCGCTAAGTACTAAAATGAACAATGATAGAGCAGATGGCCATTGCTATAGCTTTGCTTGGATTTAACGATCTTGGATGTTCGGTGACCCCTACTTTTCTTTTCAGAAAGAGATTTCATTTACAATTATCTCCACATTGTCCAAAAATGAACAAAACATCAACGTGGGAAGTTAAAACATTTCAAGATTACTGTCCTCGGGAAATGGAATCCTGCCATCTTGCGGCTGCAAGGCGCATGATACTATGGTCGCTAAATGCGAATTTGTTCTTTAGGGAACCTCAACAGTTAACTAAATTCACTTGATGGGTCCACTTAAACAAAGTTTGGTAGAGAATATTTCACTTCAAAGATGTAATTGTAATATCTTTGGGCTAACAGACACTGTGGCCTTATTCGCTAAAGAAGCCGGGTTTTTTCAGATTTAGGGCGTTCTTCCGGGCAAGTTCTCTCCAAAACGAAGCCGGTGAGCCCCCATTTTTTTTTTATATTCTCACATCACTAACTCATCATCTTTCAAAAGTAAAATTTGCAGAAAAAAATCAATGTTAGAAAATTTTTAAGCAAGCGCATTTTTGAGACGCGGACGGCAACCAGAAGAAAACATTTCAAGTGCCAGGACAGTGGTGTCTCCCAGATAATATTAATCATCTCTAATGGAGAAAAGATACTTAGCGGTGTAAATGTGGTTGTGTGAAGACTACTCCTGGATTCCAGAGGTTATTTTTTCGCTATGAAAAGAGCGAGTCATAGCGAGAAAATATCCAGGGTATGTGAAGACACGTTAAAAGGGAAAATAGCTTCCTTCCGGTTGCCGTCTGCGTTTCAAAAACGCGCGTGGCTATTGCAAAGCCTGCCCAATTCATCAACACCTCCAATCTTGATTACTTCTCCACTTTCGTGTTCCACAATCTGTTTCATCATGCCCGATTCCCTGATGTTATATGTGAAGAAATGTGAAAAAAAAAAAAAAAAAAAAAAGGAAAGGAAAGGAATGGAACTTAATTTAAGTGTGTATTGGTTCTAGCGCTGGAGCACTAATTGAGGACACGATAACCTTGTGTGAAATGCGTGTTCGGGAGAGTCAAACTACTCTAAGAATTTCAGTTCTACGTTGCCAAATAGCTACAGATTTCTTTAATAACATCATCACCTAAAAGATTCGCAACCAGGGAAAAGTGGTTCCTTATACAGTACGTTTCCGGAGGGCGTTGAGATGAACTGAAACCGGATGTTCGAAGCGAGATGGCGGATGTTCGCGGGCTAAGCCAGGATCGAGGGAAGATGGGAAACAGGAAGGTCACATGACCAGTTGGGAGGTTTGAATCGACATGGCGAGCGATTCTTTTATACTGTTGCTAGTGTGGACAGTTTTGGCTGTTTTATTCGGAATATTTGTGCTGTGGAAATACTTGAAATCGATAAATGCCAATTGTCGTTCAATCTCGAAGACCGTAGATGGTATAAATGTCAAGAAAGCGCGATTAAAGTATTTTGCAAGTAACCCGGAAGACGTTCAGCCTGTTGCTTCGAATAATGCGGATCGAAGCGAGGTTCCTGAAGTTAATGCAAAACACGAAAATGGCATGGAGCAAGAGACGAGTCAAGAGGCAAGAGGGAGTGAATCTTTGGATAGTCACCGTCCTCGACCGTCTGCGAAGTTCACAAAATTAATTAAGGGTCCCAGTAGTAATGGCTTGCGTGATTTTGAAAAGGGTCACTTTGATCCTGATACGAGCGCTCCTATAACTCAGCCTCTAAATACACTAGATGACGTTTTGTCCTGGAGGCAGGGATTTGACTTTTTCAACGTGGCTACCGTCCATTTAACTGAAGAGTGCAGGAAATTGGAAAAGAGACCCAGGACATTGGTGTGTCATGATATGAAAGGAGGTTATCTTGCGGATAGGTCAGTTATCAATAAGTATAATTTGTACCATTTGATTCTGTGCCCCACCCCCTTTTTTTGAAGGGTGGTGGAAGTGTTGAAACAGGCTTGCAACGTTTTCTCGATCAGTGGTCCTTTTCTCAGAAGAAGCAGAAAATGGGGGGGGGGGGAGTCATTGTGTTAGCACTTACTGTATACCTTTTTCTTGGGGAGTACATCAATAATAATTACAATATATAATAGACTTTATTTAAGTTTCAAGTGTATTTAGCGGTGAGGCACTAATTGGGAACAGTGTACAGAGATAAAATTATCAAATCATAGGTTGGTTTTTGCAGGGAGGGGAAAGCCAGAGTACCCAGAGAAAAACATCTCAGCTAGAGAAGAGTAGAGAACCAACAAACTCAACCCACATAATGACTTTTATGGCTAGGAATAAAACCCAGGCGGCATTCGCCTTTGTCACACGGCGGTCATATTGTCCCGGGAGACCAAAAAAGCTTTGTTTTACCACGCCAAGCCTCACCCCCATGGTTTCCACTGCGAGGCTTGGCGTGGTAAAACAAAGCTTTTTTGGTCTCCCGGGACAATATGGCCCCCGTGTGACAAGGGCAAATTGGTGGGAGGCAAGTGCGCTTGTCACTGTGCCATCCCCGTTCATGCATCATCGAGGATCTGTTGAGAATGGGATGGCTTTTAAATGCCATGGCCTATTTATTATTCTAGAATGCATTCTTACTGGCTCAAAAGTTGCTTGCTAACATAATTTTATCTTAAAAAATTGAGAAGAAAATCCATTGTTTTCTAGTAGGCCTGATTCTTTTGGTCAGCTCAGAGAATAACAACTCTGTCCTTTTACAAATTAGAGTGCAGTTGTCCTAGGGGTACACTGTCGACAACCCATAATTTTGTATACTGCACTGAAGAGCCAAAAGGCCATGTCTTGGGGACTTCCATGTTGAGAACCAGCAAGAGGTCACTTAGTATTCTTGGTCATGCCACATGGAAACCAAACCCTCTGAGATTAGTACTGCAAAAACCACATCAATCTTGACTTGCATGTGTGCCTTAATATCCCATAATTGCCTTACGCAAATTCCTATAATCACTGACAATAATTAAAGATTATGGCGCTTGTAGGGATTTGCAGGAATGCACGCGCTTGTAGGAATTTTCATGAATCCACGCGGGGCTGCAGAAATCCTGTTGAATTTGTTGAATGATCATTATTTTACAGGTTGCTTTTTCCAGTTTATTAGCCAAAGCTACCATTAATTAAACCTGATTCTAACTATTAACCAGAGCAGAAGGACAAGTATCAGATGTTTCACAAATAGTCAGGGCAACAAATTGACCAGCATCACTGAGGTTGTGGGTTTGAATCCCAGGGCGTTTAAAAGTCACCTGAATTCTTCAGGTGTTTATAAAGAGACAATTGCTTAAATTGTATAGTTAGCCGCACTTCACAAATGTTTGTCAACCAAAGACAAACCTTCCTCCCTTTCCTCCATTGTTCAGAAAACTGCTGCGGTAACCTGTGACGTAGGAATTTGTAGGAATCCGTAGGAATTTTAGGACTCTTGTAGTAATCTAGTACCATATATGGTGAATGGGAATTCAATAATTTTGTTACGCTTTTCGCGGTCGTCTGATAGTAATAATAATAATATTATTATTATTATATTAATCGGTTCATTGTACCATTGGGCAAGTACCATTGTACCATTACCATTGTACCATAAGATTGTACCATTGTATCATTAGGCAAGTGGAACACCTACAAACTTTAAAGTCTAAACTTAAAACCCATCTATTTAGGCAGTTGTAGTTTTTGTTTTCTTTGATTTGTACTAATTTTTATTCCATTATTCAATTGATTTTATAGAGCGAGTTTCAATCGAGTTTCGTAAAACCAAAACCAGAGTAATTACTTTGACCAATCAAAAAGGATGGAGACAATCCAGTAAACCAATCAAAACTCGAAGTAATTACACACAGCCGACACAAAGTGCGGGAAAGTGTGCATGCGCGAGCCACGATTGGTTTTGGTTTCACTTCTGATTGGTTGAAAAAGTGGCGCAACAACTTTGAACCAATCACTTAGTGAAGTAATTATAAACCAAAGCAATTCACTAATTACTTTTGACACTCGATTGAAAACTGCTTTATTTACATTACCATTATTGTAAAGCGCCGCTGGATCTTTGAGAAGCGCTGCGCTATTTTTAATTTTTTTAATTACTTAAAAGTAATGTATTATTATTATTATTTGTTAGACTGCAATTGGTCAAAGGAATAAATTATAAATTGCTTGCAGTAGCAATGCTCATTAGAAAACCTCTTTAATGCTGAGGTCAGATAGGGCAAATTTTAATGATAAATTGCATCATGCAACTTGCATTCATGCAGGATAAACAAGTTGTTGTGGTGACATAAAAGTTTTTAAGGACATTGCACTAAAAATGTTGGATCATCAAGATCAAGCACTTTTGAGGGAGGTGCTTTAAATGGGCAATATTATTATTATAATTAACATATACATGTACCTTTGATGTACTGCAAGGCTTTGAACTGTTGCATGACTTGGCAAATTTGTCTTACCTGAACCAGAAATGCTGGCAGGGGTGTTATGAGAACTTCAGATACATTTTAATGAACTGTTCACACACTAGTCAGTGTGTGACATCCATATCCTTGCAGAAAATTGATAAGACTAGTGGCAAATTTAATAGTACAGAGATTATTTTATAAAGCCGAGATTTTTTAAAACCAGTTTTGAATTATTTAGCCTCCTCTCTCAAAGATGTGAGTTAACTCAAAAAGAGCTTTGATTTGTCTTTTTTACAGATTTGTCCAAGGTGTGAGCTCAGATGACTGTTATGTTATATACCACTGGCAGTTGATTGACACATTTGTGTACTTCAGTCATCATTTTGTTACCATACCTCCTCCATGTTGGACCAATGCTGCACACACCCATGGTGTTCCAGTGTTGGGCACTGTAATCACAGAAAATGAAGATGGAATTGAGAGATGCAGAAAGTTTTTGGAAGACACGGAATCATGGCAGCATCTGGCCAATCAACTGATTAACATCGCAGAGTATTACAAATTTGATGGCTGGCTTATGAACATTGAAAATCCCATACAGGTAACAATAGATAAGAATTTTAACAAATGTTACACGTACTTCACAGAAAAGAAAGTAATGTGTGTTTTTATAGTGGCTTGAGGCAATGGAGGTTAAATACACTGTATTTCAGGTTCCATTTGTTTGAAGGGTGGATAGCACTATATAATCCACTCAATTGGTTTTGCTAGTGTTTAGAGCGGTTTTCAATTGAGTGTCGAAAGTAATTAGCGAGTTACTTTGGTTTAGCATTACTCGCACCACTTTTTCAACCAATCAGAAGTGAAACAAAAACCAATCGTGGCTTGTGTGTGCACATTTTCCCGCACTTTGAGGTTTAATCTTTTCTATTTTCTAATGCTTGCTGACTGTATCCTTTTAAGCCAGGTCAAGTCAACAACTTAGAGGAATTTATAAAGTATTTAACATCAGAGATCCATCAGAGAATTCCAAATTCCCTTGTGATATGGTATGACAGTGTAACATACAAGGGAGACCTTGAAGGGCAAAATGAGTTGAATTCAAATAATCGGTAAGTCACAAGCCATCCAATACCACCTTTCACAATGGAAAGAGTTGTCTGCCCTCTTATTGACAATGATATTCGTCATCACAGTGGTCAAAATATTGTGCCTTGTGAGTCCACAACCAAATTTTGACCTCTGTGACATGGCAAATGTCATTGTCAATAAGAGGACAGACAATGCTGAACCACGTTTGATTTGTTTTTTACCACAATATTCAACGTCAAAGAAAAGGTTTATTTCAGAGCATTACCAAGATCATGACACAAAGAAAGAGCAAGTGTTGTCTGTAACTGTTTTGCAATCTGATTGGTTTCTTTCCCAAAATGAGCATTCCTGATTGGCTATTTACAATGCATTGCATGCATGCAGCAGCGTTGTCTAGACTCTTATTGGCAATGGCAAATTAGCCAATCAGATTGCGAGATTACAAGCAATTGTTGTAAAATTACCGGAACCTATTCTTGCATTCTTGGAAACTGAATTGTAAAGGATACAGCCTGAACAGATAGGTCAAAAAAATCTATTTTTAAAGGTGCCTGTGGTAGCCTCCAGATCTAGTTAGCTGGGTGTCGATTTTGACAAGGGAGGGATTGTGGAGTACCCAGTGACCAGTCTTTGCAGGCCATAAGTGATAAAAGGCTCCCAGAAATTCAAGCAGTGAAATCCCACTGTGACAATCCTTGTCTGGCCTTCTACCATACAAGGCCAGACAAGGTTCAGTAAGATAATCGTAAGATAATCATTATTGTGTAGCATCTATTGTATGTAGCCATTGAACCTGTTCAAAATTTGATGTCTAAAAACATTTATTTTTAAATGGTTCTATGTCACTATGGTTCTTGTTGAAGATTATAGAAATTTTCACTTATGAAATAACGAAAACCCAACATAATTATGCAAGCTGCACTCTGCTGAACACAATGGCCTATTACCACGATGCAGTATAGACCGATTGCATAAATGGCGGTCAAAAATGTATTGTTTTGTTTATGCGCTAACGAGACTCACTAGCCTCGCTCTCAAGCAACATTTCTTTTGTATTTTGTCCATGCAAACGAGGCTAGTGAGTGTAATTAGCACATAAACAAAAAAATATTCTTTTGGCCGCCATATATGCATTCGGTCTATGACTACAGCTAGCCAGTGGTTGTTTTCACCTTTATTGAATGATGTCAGCTCCATTCACACAGCTTTGTGTTTGTGCTCTGTTTGAACCCAAATGCACCCTTTACAACAACTCATCCATACTTCACATAATATCAGAGTTAAGATTTGATGTTTGAATTCATCCAGAGTTGTTACATTGCAGAGTGTTTTTTGATGCTTGTGATGGCATTTTTGTGAACTACGGTTGGACTGAGGCTAACTTGATGCGATCTAGAGCTGCTGCTGGACGAGATCGCATTCCAGATGTTTATGTTGGAGTGGATGTTTTTGGGCGTGGATGTTTTGGAGGAGGAGGGTATAACTGCAATAAGGTATGTAGCAACAATGTAAACTGTAAATGGAGTCTCACCCTTTTTGTTAAGTCTATTAATGAATGAAATGCAGTCAGCGAGCTTGAATCAACAGTCCAGTGTAGGTGAAGTAAGAAATGGGGAAGGCGGCGCTGAGAAAGGTTAGAAATGACTAACACTTTTAGCCTGTTTTCTTGTCCTCATTTTCCTGTATTCGTACTGTGTGCCCAAGTAATGTTTATAATATTAGTGGCAATGTTATATCACATTGACAAAATAGGTGAAGCAAGCACTTAAAACTACTTAATATCCAGGGTTTTTACTAGCTTTTGAAGTAGATCCCTAGGCTAATCAATGTAAGTGGTGGTCACTCTTGTCTTTTACAAGAGTTTGAGTGAAAATCAAAGCAGAGGAGGCAAATTTCTGACAACACAGACAGCGGTATGCCACCAGTGACCAGCTTCTAAGAAACCCCTTCTTATCAATCTCAGAATGAAGTGCCTATGCAGGTTGATGCTTTTTCTTGTAAATTATTGTGGAGAAATTAATAGTTGAAATGAAAGTGTTTGTGTAAATCGGGAGAGTATGTCTGTTTTCTGGATGACGGAAATGAATCATTAACAAAATGAATAATGTACATATTTATGCAGCCTACAGTTTATAATTTAAATTTGTGTATGTGTATATTCACTAACACTGTTTGGACAGAATAAAAGCAGTTTTTAGATTCATTCACTTGTAAATTTTCTTTCTCAAATTGACAATATTCAAGAAAGTACCATATTTTCATTCAAAGATTCTCAAATACTTTTACTGATGATAAGAGATCAAATCTCCTTTGAGTATGTTCATGTTATCTGTACTGGGAAAATAATCGTAAACGTAATTTAAGCAAATAATATCCACCTCATTTTTCATCAACCATTGTAATTAACAACTACAGTGCTGTACTCACTGAAGTGGTGGAGGTGGCTAGTGGTGGATATTTAAATATCTACCACTAGCCACCGACACCGAGGTGAATAGTTGTTTCAGTGTACACTAAAATAGTGAGATTATATAGCACAAAAAGATGATTTAAAAACTCATTATTCCTCCAGCAGGGGTTTCAATAATAGACGGGTAACGGGTAGAACTACTCGCCTGTGATAAGCCCAATACCCCGCCTGAAAGCCTTTCGATGCGGCGAAAAAACTTAATCAGTTCTATCTATGAAGAGAGAAATTTTTCCATCATATCCACAAATAAGAAAGTAATAATCTTATGTACTGGAGTGGAATAATAGCTAGGCTTCAGCCAGGAAAATGTCGTTAAACGTATGGGAGACTGAGTTTGAGCAATTACATGAATTGTAATGGGGGACAAAAAGACAATCACGTTTGCTGTTATCATATTTTGGTCAAGAACCTGAATAAAAGAGATCAAAGCAGATTAATCGGCCAGAAGGTAAGTTACAGAAAGAAAGAAAAACTTATATATTTTGGAAGTGATGATGAAGAATACTAAAATAAATGTACTTACGCAAGTATCCATTTGTCTTCTTTTCATGAGGTCTGAGCATGAATGTTTCAAATTTTTTGTGAAGCTATAAGCCAATGTTAACATTCGCACTTTGTCAAGAAATTAAGTATGTGAATGTGATTGAAAAAAAGGTATCTCATGCTACAGGTGTCTAAATTTATTGAAAAATGGTATACTGCAGAGAAAACACCAAAGCTTGCCCGAAAATGCAGGAAAATGCATCTCCGAGACGGTTAAATCTAAAAACAGTGGATAGCATTGAAAGCGCGCCAATCAGGGCATGACGCTTTGAATGCTATCCACTGTTTTAGTATATACTAATGGTCATTACACCTATGGCATGTTGCTTCAGGCTTTGAAAGTGATAAGAGAGGAGACACTGTCTGCAGCACTATTTGCCCCAGGTTGGGTCATGGAAACACAAGGATCTAAGAATTTTTTCGAACATGAAGACAGGTAAACTTCATTATTCAGTTCATCCAGTTCAATTTCAGTTCATCCAGATCAATTTCAGTTCATTTTTACGTCTTTATCACTTGCTGCTACAGTGTACAGTATGGGGTCCAGTTCTCGCTCACAAAAAACGTAAACTTGTATTTCTTACCTTGGAATAGCCGTAAGGACTTGAAATTTCAAAGACAACTACAATCTCAGACAAAAATAAAGGGGACACTTCACGCTGAGTAGCAGATTACCCCTTCCCCCTATTCAATGTTGCAAAGAGAACGGCGTTTTTCCAGGAGCCCGACAGTTTTTACGCCATCAACATTGTCACGGGGGAGGGGGGTTCAAACATGCTTTGGTGTCACGATCTTTTTGACCGGGATTGTGTTGATTACAGAACTGTAGAAAGTTCTACAGAGATCTCGTTGCGGTTTGGTTGTAAAGATATGGATGTGCCACGTTTGTCCTCGCGTCATTTGGGTGAGTGCTCCTATGCTTTGGATGAGGAATATGTGTCTAATTGTTGCCGAATATGTTCTGGAACATGTTTTCTGTGTAGTTGCAGATGTATTTAGGGAGAGATTGCAACTGCACGATACAGGACTTAGCTGAAAGGCGATAAAAATGGTTTCTCGGCGGTGGATTGATAATAACACACGTGCTCGTGTGTATCATTTGAGCCAAGTTAAGGGAATGTCAATTCGAAAAACGGCACTTCATTGTAATGTTTCACGTGGAGTTGTTTGGAGAATAATCCAGCGACAGCGCGAGAAAAAATCCTGAACCGCTGTAAAAGCAAGACTTCAACTTTACAACGCGGACGTCCGAGAAAACTGACAGGTAGACAGGGGCGTTTACTTCTGAGATGCTTGGCCAAATTGCGTGATGAAGATGGCAAGCGATTAGATGCTGTCATTACGAGTCGTGGCCGTCGTATACGATATTAACAAACGATTTCTGTAGAACCAACAACTATCTTTTGATTATTTCAAAGTTTCTAGAGAGACAAGCCGTATCACTGCAATATCAGGGCATATAACAGAGTACATTGGGATAAACTATGGTGACTGAACAGAGTTCTCTGTACTGTAATTTGTACTAGTCACTTCAATGGAAATTCACCCGCTAAGCTACAAGATATGTTTTGTTACAAAGCCATAGTCTGTTTACAACAACGGTTATAATCATAAGCAACTCAAACATCCATATTTTTTGTCCTGTGTTCTTTAGTGTACGCGCCGTAACAGTGGGACCAAACAGGCGACTTACCATAAATCCGAATACGGTTAACCACCTACGATTAACCATTTGCATTCCTAATTTCCCGACAAGCCGAAGTGTTGCGCTGTCGTTTATGCCATTGAACAAAAATTGTCAACACAAAGTTTCAGTTCACTGCACTTTTGTGCGTATTTCTCCCGTTTCAGTGAAATGGTGAGTCTTGCAATTGGTTAACCGTGCTTTAGCATAATTAATCAGCTATGAAGTGCGGATTATTTATAATGACGGTTAACCACTTTGGCTGTTTGCAACACGAAGAGTTTTCAGGGTTGTACAGTTTTCAACTGAATAAACGATTTTACCTATTATGTAAAATAGCATCACAAGTAAACCGATCACTCTAAACCTCCTGCTCTTCAGTACTGGCGCTATAAAATGGTTAATCGTTCGTCTATCAAATGGTTAATCGTTCCTTCTTCCTATATGTTGTTAATCGTTCGTCTACTTGGCACTTGTTTACCGTAGTTGTGAGTTTCGGAAGCAAACTTCATTTCATAGTGCCTTCACTGTTTACTAAAATCTGCCCTTTTTTAAGAAGGCCCGAGTATAAATTCCGCGAAACGTCACGAGGTACACACTTCTCAATTGCCTTCTACGAAGAACACCGCTGCCCTCCATAGATTATATCTCAGTGCCCAAAATGTACCCATTTCGACTCAAGAAGTATCACAACACCGTTACATTTTCAACTATCTGAACAGAAATGATCTTTTAGTGTTCATCAAAGAACGAGTTAGGAAGTCTCCACTTCGCACACAATTAACAACAACGTGTACAAGAATTGACAACTGTAAATAAACTCTGTTAACCTAATTAAAAGTGAGACCTCCTTGACGAGAAATTATTTCCCTCAAGTCGTTCATTTATTTGAACTACTGGCCTCTTCATACTCGTTAAATATATCTAGCAAAATTCAATCATTTCCATAATATGCATACACCCCACTTGTACAGACACTTCACATAAATAGCTCCCATGACCTTTTCATTCAATTACTAACTACAGCTCGCGTGACACGCAGCTACACACAATCTCAGACAAAAATAAAGGGGACACCTCACGCTGAGTAGCAGATTACCCCTTCCCCCTATTCAATGTTGCAAAGAGAACGGCGTTTTTCCAGGAGCCCGACAGTTTTTACGCCATCAACATTGTCACGGGGGAGGGGGGTTCAAACATGCTTTGGTGTCACGATCTTTTTGACCGGGATTGTAGCTTCAGCATTCAGTTTACACATGTAAAGCTATCGACTGCTCTAGGCTGTTTTCTCCCGAGTAATAACGAAAATGGATGCGTCGTTCGTGGGCCCAGTTCTCGGCCACACAAGAGTGCGCTCGATTCCTCAGAATAAACAATGCTTTATCACCAATTTTTTTGTTGTTAAGTCACTAATAAGGCTTGTGTTTGATATTTCGACCACAAAGTATCCTTAACGAGCTTTGTTTCATGTTAGAAAAAGAAGTTTTCGTGAAAACCAAATTCACCTACCTTCGTGTCACCTCGACTTGCTCACAGTATATAGTAGCTGTAAACTCAAAACTCGGCAGGACGAAAGGCAAGGAATCAAGCTACCTTTGGAAGCAAGTGCTTTTTATTCGGACTCATTTGTGGCGCAAAAAATAAACGTTGAACAAAAAGTGGCCGTGAACAGGGCCCCTTACTGTACATGTATCTTTTCTCTTCCTAATGATTACTGATATTTACAGTATAGTTATCTCTATTGAATTCACTGATAATCATGCTGAAGTGTTCTTTGCTTCCTCTTCAAAGGTTTTGGGGGCTGTTAGCTCCTTTTTGCACAGTACATGCTGTAGTGAGCAAGATCCCTTTTGTAACTTCACTTTGCCGTGGCTGTGGGAAAACTGCCAGCATTGATGGAAAGGTGTTCTTCCTTTTCTGATCGTTACAGTTGTGTACTCTGTCTGTCTCAAGCCTGTGAATTGGTTCATGAAGTTTATGTGGCTTGAGGTTTCTTCAAATAATCTTTGTGTTCAATTTATTCTTTATTAGGTCGTGGTTTCTCACCCTTGGACAAATTTGAGTGCTCAACAGTGCCAGCCATCATTCAACAACTCATTCTTCAATCTAGGCACCCAGAAAGGCCTGGTTGTGAACTCTGTGAAAAACACGATGGACCAGGCATATAATGGCGGAAGTTGTCTGCTGGTTTCTGGATGTGTTAACTCTTCAAGTGAGGTTTCCAAAAGTGTGATTAGGTAAATTATGCCTTTACTGCATTCAACAAAATAAATACCCCTTGAAAAGTTTGAGCAGTTAATGAAGGGTGTATATAGAACTTGTTAATTCTTTTATCCTATAAGCACCACTAAAATGCCAAATGTGGGTCTACATGTAAATTATTTCTTCCCTTGAAGCTAGAGTGCATTTAAGCTGAATGCTGAGGAAAATGTTTGAATGAAAACCCATGTTTTAGAGTTGTTCGCTTAACATTCATTCTTATTTACAGGCCCAGAAAAACGTTAAAACCCCAACTTGTAGCCTGTGTACAGCCGCCCGCTCTCCGAAAAAAAAAAAGTCGGAGAGGAGCGTCTGTGATTTACCGTTAGTAATCGTGTTCCGGAATAATTTTACAACATTATTAAGTGATCTACGCTGACCAAAATTAGCGTGGCTCATATTTCGTTGGAGCTAAATTCTCAAAATGGTGGTCAGTGAGGTAGATTTCAAACGTGCATCGAAGAGCGTCTCCGATAGTTTTAAGATAACTTGGCTTTATAGCATAGAAGCACTCTTTAAAGGAAAGGATGTAAGTCCAACCAGGTACGGCTCTGATCTTCAGAACAGCACAGATCGTTGCCGATGAGCTGTTATTTTCCTCGGTGTGTTCACATCTCAAATCTTCCAGGGCATCACGCTTTGTAGATTGTGCTTGAGAATGGCTAGGCTGGTCCGAGCAAGGCGTTGGGATTACATTGACTGGTAAGGAATTGCGGGAGACGTTTTCGAGTGAACAATCTTTTCATTGGTAGAGCGCTTTCGTTTCTTTTGCGCTGACAACAATTCCAACAAATGTACGTCGAATCGATTTCCACTTCACACTCCATACATACACAATTCGGCTCGTACTTTAAAAGAAAAACCTCTTTGACAATCAAAAAGATTTTTATTCGTATTTTGTACCGTGCTCAAAGTACACACGAACTCATCGTAAAATCTCTCCCGGTGGTTCTCACGGTGTTGATGTGGATAAATAAAAATAAAAGCCAATCAAAACTCGTTGTTTCAATGATGTAATGATCGATGGGTAATAACCAATCAAATCATTTTCCACACATTCCAGAAAAAATCACGTGGTATGGAACACGATTATCAACGGTAAATCACAGACGCTCCTCTCCGAAGCATAGGTACCGCAAGCTCACGGTGAATCGTTGTTGCGTTAAATAAATTTTATGACGGTTTGTATGGGGAAACTAGCGCTTGTTATTTAGGGCATTAAAACAGAAACAAAAGGACGTAGACGCAGAATTTCTTACCTTCTTGTCTTATTTATGGTATGTTCTTAGGATTTCTGGCCATTTCAGCGCTATTCTAGGGAGTTATAGTTCTACCGTTGCTCTCTCTCAATAGAGAGAGAAAACAGCGAACCTACTACCTACTGGAATAGCGCTGAAATGGCCAAAGTACGCCACAAAAACACAGATAAGGTATCGAGAAGACAAAGTACAAGGCATTTTTGTTCCATTCATGTTCTTTATTTTCGACTCCTAAACACATTTGCAAATTCCCATTCAAATGCTTATAATTTTAGCTGATCATGATGCGCAAATTACATCGTTAGCTTGGGGTACCTGTGGTGCAATTTGTCATAGCAAACCCCTTTCAAATCTACTACATGCACGTGAAATCTACTTGTCCTTGAGAGAGGCTTTCTCAAGCGTTGATTTACCTCATACCCTTGGGTTACCCCTCTTGAAATCCTCCTTCGTAAGGAATTTTTATCTCCTATCCTTTGGGTGAGTATAATTCCTGGATGACTACACAGCAAGGTTTGGATGTTGGTAAGGGCACTCATTGGTGAGATTCCTTGAAATGGCTGCACGTAAAACCAGCATCATAATGTTTATTTGACAGTTAGAGCGACTTTCATATGACCTTGAAAAGTAAACGTAAGAACAGGACGTAAACAAAAATGCAGAACATTTTCATTGGCTTAGCGAACGCGGATGCAGACAGCGTCATCTCTCCATGGAACTTTCTGGAAGCGATCGGCATTTCGCTTTGACGTTATTTGAAATGCAGTAATGTGATTGGGTAATCAAACTGTTTACTGCCCTTATTAGGAGTTTCCTTGGTGGGAGTAAGGACAAACTTTGTTTTGATGTTGCTCAACATGGGTTCGTGAAAAAATTTGTCAACACTTTTTCAAGGTCATACGAAAGTCGCTCTATTTCACACTTTTATGTACAAAGGGCGTCCTACCCGTTATGTAAGGATCCATGATTTTTGTCTCGGTACTTAATGTAGGTGACACAAATTTGTCTCGTCGAACGAAATGATATATGAAATGAATCATGTATTGAACTGTGGATATGAAATCAAGTGAAGCTATATGACTCTCGCAGTTCTGAACGCCATTTTAGCAATTGTTTAGAGAAGCTTGAACTTCAACGGGGTTTGTTATACCTCCCAACTCAAATGCGTTTTCCGATTAGAGGAGAACGTGTCACGTGTCATGGGTCAAAACTCACTCACTCCCCAGGGCGAACAAAACTCACTAACTCCTAGGGAAACAACAACTTGAACTTTCAACTCGCACGTGATCACTGAGGTCGTGCACCTTTGAAACAGCGGCAAATTCCATGTAAAAATCCGTGTATTGTTTTATTTTGAGTTGGGAGGTATAACAAAACACTTAATGACTGGCCCCATGGGAAACAGAGAGTTTGATTTCCTCTCGACTCGGCTCGGCTTCGCCTCGGGGAACATTGAGGATCCCGGGGAAACAAAACTGACTGTTTCCCTTGGGGCAAGTCATTAAGTGCTTATTGAACCCTTGACCTCGCAATGCCGGTGCGACGCTCTAACCAACTGAGCTATGAAGCTGGTCATTTGTTAGCCTGCGTAGCTGCCGGTATTTTTGGCGCAGAGAAAAATACGTCCCTCCCAGTTCTCTGCGCAGCATTTTTATCCACTCGCGCCAACAATACCGCCAGCTACGAGTCATTTGGGGATTCAAATGTTCCCGTGATCAATGAATCAACGAAAGAAATGATATATGAAATTAATCATCATCTACGCATTTGCTAAAATACCGTTCATAACTGCGAGCATCATATCTTTAATTTGTTTCATGTTTGAGGTAATACTGGGGGGTTGGGGGAGAGGCTAATTCAAAAGCTGGAAGGTGACCTATACGGGTTATGTGGTTTTGTCGCACGCGAAATCCCTCAAATTTTTGTTGTTTACTTCTGCTTTGCTTTTCTTTAATAGGTTGCTGAAGACGGATTTCCAAATAAAAGGACCTCTCTTGTTGTCATTCACGTTTAAGTTAGACCCTGTTCACTGTTTGGGCGTGGCATTACAGCTGCACACAGACAAAGTACCAACATACCTACTCCTGCTTCCAGGAACGTCAAGCGAGGAAGGTTGGAATTGTGTTGCTACGTTTTTCAAGTCATGATAATCTTTTGTCTTTTCTAACTTAGTTCCTTGTCTATCGATAACTGATGATTTTTTGTGATCGATCAAGTTTTTAGTTTTTGAACGTACCTTATTTTAAGCAAGGTGTTCCGAGGTAAAGCAACCTGCGTCTTTGGCTTAGAGGCAATTGCCATTTGTTCGTAGGTTTACTTTGGCTTAATGTGACCCCGAGGGATAAAAACATTTAAAAGAACATTGTGTGTTTATGTGATATCCTGTTGTTTTACGTGGCTACGAAACACCATCAGTTAAGTGATCTGACGACTGACGAATGATCAAGGGAAATTGCTGATCCAATAACGTTGAAATCGCGTTAACTTGAATTTCATTTAAAAAGGCAACATATGAGTGCACGTATTCAGAATTTGTATCTCCAAGTACATGCCTGTACTCTAGAGCCCCAGAAGGTAATAGCTTTAATGAAAGCAAGAAAGGAACTCGCACTGCTCTCTGTATCCCAAGGTTAATTCACGAAAAAGACAGGAGACCTCCGTTCGCAATCACCATTCACTCCCTCGGGTTGGACTCCGTTAGTCAAATTTCATTGGCTGAAACTCCATAATGCTGCTTATCGTATTTTAACAAACAGAAATTAAAACATTGCTCAGTTGATCACATTCTACTTAATTCTTCATTCAAAACGAATCACTAAGTGTTTAACACGCAGAGCAAAAGTTCTCCTCCCTTTGCACGATCAGACTTTGATGATTACTTCCGCTCAGCTTGTGACGAAACTTCAGTCATTGGAGAGATTAAGGACGGTGCCTACTATTGTTATTGCGCATACGTTCTGCGCGTCTTCAGATACTCGGGTTTCCTATTGGTGATGCTTACCAATACAGGGATATATTTGCGCGGTTTTAAACTATGCAGAGAAAGTAGATCTTCGTATTACTCTTGGTATCTAAAGAGAAAATTTGTTAAGATCTATCTTTCCTGTATAATCATAAATCGGGGCAAAAATACCTTTGAATTAGAAGGCGCCGTCCCTAAAGGGGACCCCCAATTCAACAAAAAAATAACTTTAAATCATAGGAGATAACTGTTACAGTCAAGTCAATCGAAAATATTTTCAAAGAAAGCGTTTGCATGATCCGAAATAAATAAGTTTTAGAATCGCCTACTTTTGTTTTCAAATTTCGTGGGCGCCGCCATCTTGAATAATTGTGACGTGTTACGGTTGCTCTATTGTTATTAGACAAAAGTTCTTTAAGTCAGAAAAATAGGGCAACCGTAACACGTCACAATTATTCAAGATGGCGGCGGCCGCAAAATTTGAAAGTGAAACTAATTAGCGATTTTAAAATTCACTTTTCCTGATATAACCTCTTTTTTAAAACAAATTTCGAATAAGTTTCTTTGTAGACATAAGTTCCTTCGGTTTAAACTTATTCTGTAGTAGAGTGGAGGTTTCCTTTAAGCACGGCCATTTCTGAGATGCGGACGGCAACCGGAAGTGAGCTGTTTTCCCTTTTAACTTGTCTTCACACAACCACATTTACATTGCTTAGTATCTTTTCTCCATCAGAGATGATTAGTATAAAAATCTGGGAGACACTACTGTCCTGGCACGCGAAATGTTCTCTTCCGGTTGCCGTCCGCGTCTCAAAAATGCGCGTGCTTGAGCTCCCTATTGTCATCCCAAAGAGTCCTTCTCAGATCTACACTCACGCGGACGATCGTACATGTACTTTACTTAATTATAATATGACTCCTGGATTTAAGCCATGTATGATTTTAATTTCTGGATTGTTGGTACAAAATTTTTAGCCCTAACGAACGACTTGAAATTATAGCGAAACGATTACATTGACCCGATAGACGTTCGTGTAGTCGTCGTCCATCTTGCGTAAGTTCTTATTAGCGGTACTGTGCTTATATGGTCTTAATTCACTTCAAAGATTTAACAGATCCAGAGAATTCTGAATTAAATGAAAAGCTGGTTCGTCGTTACGGGATCCCAAAGTCACGGACGCTGACGTCATCAGCTTTCACGTCTCCCATTGGTCTGGATCGTTACAGAATGTTTGAACCTTTGACCGGTGATTCGCACAATACAGTACAGCAGGCTCATGGAATGACAGTGGATGACGACGTTGAAACATGGTGTACACGGTGGGTTGCAAGTAGCTGAACTGACTCGTACTCGCGTTTAGAATTGACTTGTTTGTTTACTATTTGCACATGTTCGATGCAATCTTGAGGTGTAAACACCATTCTTAAAATAATGTATTCATGGTCGCGACCGGGAATCTGTCAGTAAGACAGGGGAGTTTTTAAACAAGCGCGTCGGTGCTTATTAGATTTTTCACTCGTGGCTTTTTGTCGAGGGAGGTGGTTAAACAAGACGACTTGGAAGGCGCCGGAGTAGTACTTCATTAAGTCCTTGTCTGCGCTCAATTTATCCTGGCTTAATGATACCTTCTAAATCCACAGACACTATCTGATTGCCGAGAAGGAATTAGTTGGCCACACTGTGCAAGAGATCAGACTGGTTTGCTCTGTTGTTTCAGGTACTAAGAATTGATTTTGAGCGAATCTAGCTTGTCATCATGACATGATTAGAATCCAAGGAAACTAACAGCCTTCCCTCCCCCTGAATATCATAACCGGGCAAAACGTAAAAGTGTAATCTCGGTCGTTCTTTGTACTTCCTTTTACCGCATATTAACCACTGTAGCAGGGGCGCTTTGAAATTTGGTTCGCTGTTTGTCGGAGTAGAAACTAGGGCGGAGAAACTTGACGTCGAGAAATCTGGAACGGGAGTGAATCCGATTTCCCGTGGGTAAGACAAATAGCCACAAACTGCTTTATGCAGGATAATAAGCTTTCGCTAATGCCCCATTTGGGATTAGTCAATTTCATCCTTTGTATTTCTTGTAGTATATCGGAGTAAATGATATTGGCTTTTTTTTTACTTTCAGGTGCAAATTTTACAGGAGAATTCAGTCTCTACTTGGGGGAAATAAAGGTTACTTTTTTCCTCTTTTTGTCCATGTCACACGTGTATGCCACCCTTTCAAACTGCTGAATTATACAAGTCAACAGAGACCCAAGTTTGCGAAACTGAAACGGATTACGAACTTTATCTGTTGTTTTCTGTAGATTATTGATCCACAAGTTCTCAAGCTGCCATTGGGATTAGCGCGAAACGTAAGAAGCCTCGATTTGGAGTGGAAATCACGTGGCGACGAACATCTCTTGAGCCTCACTCTCATGTGGGACTGTCCGATTGGAGAAAACAAACTTGACCCACCCGCGTATTTCAACATTTTCAGAGTGTCCCATGACTCTAACACATTTTTAGGCCGCGCAATGGTGGAGGCATATCGAGTTTGTCAAATACCCGTTTCGAAAACTTGTTCTTCTGTAGAGTTTATCATTCAAATTGTTACTAGCTCAGGACTGAAGAAGCCGGTGCGGGAAAGCACTCATTTCAAATTAAATTGGTAGAATCGTAAGTGGTAAAACTTGACTTTCCAGTCAATGAACCCAAATCCTTACGCTTGTCTCGGGAGGTAATAATTTCGATAACAAAGGCTGTCTTACCTTTTTTCTTTTCGTTTTTTTTTCTGGAAAGGGAAAAAAAAACGTGAAAAATATGCCGGCTAATGAAAGCATGACAAAATTAAAGATGATCTTAATTTATAGTTTTCACAGTTTATAATATTGTTATCAAAGCCGAGTTCAGCTTACTGTGGTAAAAAAATGTAAATGCTTTGTTTATCAAGCTAGTTCACCGACATCCCACTTTTAATTATCTGAAATAAACATTAAGGACCCCAACTGGCATGAGACAACCAGTTGGCTGTTTACATGGTAGAGTTGAATCTGGGACAACCGGAAACAAATCCAAACCAGTGGTGTAGAGCGGGATTTGAACCCAGGGCAACCGCATGCAAACCCAACACCCTAACCACTGGCTGATTTATAATACAGAAAACCATTAAAGAACAATAATAAGGAAATTTTTGAGGCTAAATGGCAAGTGTACAATAATCCTAGGGAGCTTGTTGTGACATATATAATATAAATTGTTATTGTGTTATTGAAAGCATGTTACTTTTAATATAGTGTGTGTTCACTTATGTGGTCTGCTGCCATGTTTGTATACTAAAACAAAAGGAAGCATTTTCATATAAATAGAGTTTAATTCGGAAAAGAATATTTTACTCCAACAACATGGCCGCCGAGACGTTTTGTGAAAACACTATTGATTGTATTTTACTAGTAACTATTAATGGTTATGGAAATAAGATGTAGGGGAAAAAGAGTTCAGCTTACTGTTCTCTTACATCAATAATCATAATTAGCCGATGAAATGGTAAAAGAATAACAATAAATAAAATAAAGAAAAATACTGAAGCTTGATGGCAAGTTACTGTTTGAAAAACCGGACGCTCGTTGTCTTCTAGTTAAATGTAAAAAAGTTAAATTTTTTCTTACTCCAAGTACCATCCCTGGAGAGGGGGGTTAACCAGTAGACTTGACGACGAGTCGAGCTCACAGAGTGCGAGCTTTAGAAAGTCTATAGTTAAACCCCGATGAAACAATTTCTTCAACACTGACAACAAGAATACCTGGGCTATAAGGTTAAAAAAAATAATACATAATTGACCACGCCCCATAGGGACTTTTCAGGGCCCATGAAACGCAATCAACGAAACGACAGAACACAACAGCAACTCAGTTAAGACTCCCAACTGGCCGGAGGCAAACCAGTTGCCTATTTAAAAGTACCGCCGAGAAGGTGAACCAAGGACTACCAGGAACAAATTCAACGAGTGGTCAGAGCGGATCTTGAAACCAGGAACTCCGCATCTCAAGGCAAGCGTCCTTACCACTGGGCCACACTGCCTTCTAAAGTTGAAGCGATGAAATCGAAACCTGGTGCTATGTCAAAAACTGATTAACCGTCAACGAACGATTGAAGCTTTTGCTGACACTACGGTATCGCTTTCAAGTTTCATTTCCTTTCAATCTTTGTCATGCATTAACGTACGGGATTTCTTTGCCAGGGGGTACGTGCGGTGAACCATTTGCCCGCAAAATTCTCGCAAGTTTCCCAAATTTTTACGAAACAGTCGAAAAGAAACGAGGGTCATACGATGCACTAACGTAGGCCTACATATAAAGTAAAAATATTCTTAAACAGTAATAATGATGATGGTCGATGATAATCGCTTTATTTACGTCTCAAGGTTATTTAGTCGAGACGAGTCCTCTACTGATTGGGGAGACTACAAATCAACTGAAATCAGAACAAATCAAATCAAATGTTGGTTTTTTAGGTGAGGGGAAAACCGGAGTATCCGGGGAAAAACCTCTCGGAGCAGAGTAGAGAATCAACAAGGTAAACGGATAAAAAAAAAAGAGACACCACAATCTTGCAAGAGCATGAACGGCAGAAGAGGTTGCAGTAACGGCATGTGTTGCATTACACAACGCAGTCCTTAACGCCGCTCGTTCTGACGCCTTTAGACTTAAGTCAATCTATAGATCTTCGTTGGTTTCTATGCACATGTATCTGTAGCGCAGCTTTGGTCTACACCGAAAACGCAGGCCACTGGAGAGCTCGCCAAAGATCCACTGCCTTGGAATACGAGTCTTCTTCATTCTATAGACATGTGCAAGCCACTTCATCCTTCTCTAGTTCTCAGGATGGTTGTTACGCTGATGAGTTCAGCCATCTCGAAAAAACTACAGTTGAAAACTCTCGGGCATGGTTAGGATCTTTCGAAGGCAATGAAGATGGAAAATGTTCAGTTTTTTCCCCGACCCTTGAATATGGACCTCTTGCATAGAGTAATGTACGAAGCGCAAGTGCTTCATATCATATCTTTTTCTACCCTCGTGGTTTAGGGTAGCTTGGTGAGGCTAATATCTCCGAGCAA
>NC_090890.1:10300080-10305080 GCF_036669925.1 Montipora capricornis
AAGAAATTTAATACAAATAAAAGTATCCAGGAAGGGGAGATACCTATAATCTGGGAAACAAAATTTAATGTTTTAACCCTGAAGACACTTTTCTCCCTTTCCCCCTCCAATGCTGATTTTCCACAACTCAGATTTAATCAACCAGCCTCTATATTTAATGCTGGAGGACAAAAGGGTGTGTGTTTTAAAGGTAGAATGTTAATTACCTTCTGTTCAAGTTAAGTTCAAAAAGATCTCTGACTGGCAGTGTAGGTTAACTCGATAGATGTGTCTACTAACTGGAATCAACTACTCAGTGCTTTTTGTGGGAGGAGAAAAACTGCAGTAAACAGAGAAAGACTCTTGGTACAGGGTGGAGAACAAGCACAAATTCAGTCCTCTTATGGTGTGAACATTGGACCTCACTTGTTGAAAGCAAGTAATCATTTTGCCATGCCTCCTTGTGACGGCTAATACTCAAGTAACATTCTCAGTAGCACATAAATGAAACTTGTTTTGATCATAAGACTGCTCTTTCTCTAACTTTGAAAGAATGACTGATGACCTTGGAAAAAACCTGTTTGCCTGGGCAAATAACTTTGTGCAATAATTGTATACAGCCAAACTTGTGGTGGGGGTCATGCACTTGAAGTTCGCAAATGGAGGGGGTTCATACAGTTTCTAAATTTAACTCACACAATTCCCATCATCCCCCAACTAATAAAAAATGCCAGACGAATTTACTCAACAATGGGGGGCGTCCTAGTGCATTTGAGGTGTGAATGGGTTAAATCTATTTAAGCATTATGCCAGAAACCCATAAGGGTTGAAACGTGTAATGCGCGTTCACAGCTTCCGAATATTCAGTGCAAACTAATTGGTTGAATGTTTCAGTGCTAAGTACCATATTTGGAAACCCTCGCTCTTGTTGTTCCAAATATGGTACTTAGCAAATTGAATATTCAGAAGCCTGTTTCCCTGCACACCTGGGGCCGTTACACGTTTCAACTCTTATGGGTTTCTGATTACGCTTAACAATGTGCACAGTTGGGACACTGGTGAGAACACTTGCTTTTTCACTTAAGTAATGTGGCCTGTGATTGATTTCCTAACTTAAAGCCATAATTATGTGGGTAGAGATTTTTTTGGTTCTCTCTGCTCCACAAGAGTTTTGGCCAAGTCTTCTGGTTTTCCCATCACATAAAAAAATTGTCACGAAGATTTGTTCTCCTTTAGTACGATTCCACCTGAGTCTCGTCAGTTAGTAGAATATTTATGCTCAGCCACATAACTCATACAGTTCGTTTTGTCATACCTGAGAGAGTTGTGGCTTTCTACCATAAGCTTTCCAAACGTCTTGTAGTCTTCTTTCTCAATTGCTGCAGCTGCCTTGGTAGTTCTTTGGATTTCCCCAACAACATGCCTTGCTCGGCAGAACACAATGTCTTCAAGCTTTCCCTTGTTAGCTGTTAAGTTTCCAAAAACCAAAATTTGATGGCTTAGAACAATGACTTGCTATGGTAAAGGGGAAGGATGACTGGATAACAGTCATGTTCTTCCATAGGCTTCACAACGTTTTAACACAACTGTTACAGTTCAAGTTTTTAACATTGGACAAATGGACCAACTCACTGGAAGAGCCATCCCTGGTAAAATAAAAGACTTTAAAGGATCTTAATTAAAGATTTCCATGAAAATCTTTTGAGAATCCTGGCCAAGATCCACAAAGATTTTTTCAAAAAATTTTCAAAGATCATTACAGATCTTCCAATCTCTTGCCAAGATCCTCAAAAACCCTTGGCAAGATCCTTAGAGATTTTTGAAAATCTTTGAAAAGATCCTCAAGGATCCTAAGGAAATCCTTGCCAAGATCTTACAAAGATTATTATTATTCTAACTTACAATTTGACTCTTTGTTCAGACTCCCGAGGGACTCGCTTTTTGTGGAATGTTTTTGAAGCCTCAAAAAACTTGCAGCACATGCTATTGGGTCTAAAAACACTGCTGCTTGTTTCTTAAACATTGCATCAAGTCTTTTGCTCACATTTCACCAAAGCCTCTTGAAGGACACAAAGTTCAGTTAACTATCATTCTACCTTCCAATTCTTCCATGGTAACTTCTCTGAGACTAGGCTTTCCTAGTGCTGCAGCTGCTGTCTCACACTGCTTTCTCCTTGTTGGGTATTCACTTCCTGTCAGCTCATGTTTAACATTTGAATTGGTCACCAAGATGACCAACTCAGGGTTTGTCAATGGAACAAGTTTGGCGTCCATTGATCTAAAGGAAAATAAAACAAAAAAATTAAACAAAGAGAAAGGGTGTCAGCTTGAGCCACAGAAACATTCGTAGTGTATGAACTTATAAAGAAAGCAGAAAGAACCAAAAGTCAGACTTAAATGCCATGATTGTTTAATTGCCAAGCAAAATGTTTTTTTTATACAATAGGAGCAGACCAGAGAACTAACAAACTCAACCAACAGATGACATGAGGTCTGTGACTCAAACTATGTACAAAACGGTGGAAGGCCTTACCGTATACCAGTATGTAATATACTCTCGTTATTGCACAGACCATGTCCCCTTGAGTTATAATATTGCTCCAAAATAATAGTTATTGGGATCTAAAAAATGTTTTTTTGCTATGACCCTTGAATTACTTGTCAAAGTCTAAATGAACTGAACACTGGACTACGAAAGCTGAAATGAGGAAAAAAAAACATTCTCATTCAAAAAACTATACAACACAAAGCTAGACTGCAAGCTCCTAACCTTCAAAGTGAGATTAGTACCACCAATTATACTGCAAAACCTCTATTTTTACAGGCTAATAAAAAGAATTAACATCCTCTACTTCCATTCAAAAACTATGCATCCATTCACCCATTGTCTCCTTGGAGTGAGACTTAGTAGATTTTACTCTGTCTAATGCCAGACAATTTTACTCATCAACAGGGGTGGTCCAGGGCAGTTCGGGTGTCAATGGATTAACAGAATTCTTCACCTGCAGTCAAGCAGTAAAGCATTGTCTTTCTTGCCCATGACAGAAATGAACTGATCCATAATTCCACATGGCATTTTAGCAAAGTCGTGTTCAGCCTTCTGGCAGGCGAGTGCCTTGACTTTCAAGTCTTTTTCCACTTTTCCAGTTAACTGCTCAAGGAAGGTGTACGAGGCCACTTCAAGTGATGCCGAGCTAGACACACCACCACCCAGAGGAACTGAGGTGGCTATTACTGCATCAAATGCTGGGACTTGTGCAGGAAAATTGGCAATGACTCCCTTAACATAATTTGCCCAAGCTGGTTTTCCAGGGTTCAAGGGATTGTTGGGTGTTGGAACTGGAAATGATATCATATTTGGTTCATCAACACCTCTAGCACAGGTTGCTATTCGACAAACATCACCATCTGATTTTCTCCCGACAATCACTGTCACTAATTCTAAAGCCTGTGGGAAAAAAAACAGCAATAATACTATCAAATTTTATTACTTGTAACCCACCAATACAAGATCATGCTTACAAGTGTAGTCTCCAGCTACTTTTGAGCACAATTATAATGAAAAAACACCATTAAGTCAATTAGGATGCTTTTGCCTCAGGATTCATTAATTAAAAGTTGGCCAGGAGCATGCAAGAGGTCTTAGACATACATGTGCATGTGGCAGGATCAATGATGCGTGAAAAAGAAAGCAAGTCAACAAAAAAATGCAACAGTTTTTTTTGGAACAATAATGTTTGATGTCATATTTACGCAGTACATATAGTTCAAAAGATCAATCTCAATCATCTCTTAAATGCACCCTTATCGTTCACATGCACCCATGAATCACAAAGAAGGTTCTCCCCAGATGTCAAGAGTAGATCCTGACACATACAATGGATTGTCATGTCATGAAGTTCGCCCCTGTTGCACCATGCACACATGAATTTTAATTGTTCCAAGCAATAAATAGCCACAAACAGAGGTAGAAAAACGTATTTATTATGACTACATATCAATTAACAATGAAATTCTTTGCTAAAATTTACTTTAGAAAATTTCTTAGTACAATTTTCTGCTGATATGCTGCACCGAGAATTTTTAAACTTTTATGATTTCATAATTGCAGACCTCTCAATTAGTCTCACAGTTTTGCCTTGAGACTCCACTGAGACTCACAGTTTTCAGGGCAATCTCATGTTTTCATGATGAGGCACAGCCTGATGGAATACCTTTCCTTGAATATTTTCATTTCTGTCTCGTAAATTGATTTTTCTGGTGCCAATTCGATCGATCAACTGGTTGACAAGACATGGTCTTCACAACCATATTTAGAAGACAAATGCCAAATAAGGTTATCATTACCAGTTCGTCACATCTAGATATGTTTCGTCCACTTTGTCAAAATGGTGGAAAACGATGATAACAGAAACGAAAATTTTATTTTGATGAACTAGTTTTCATTTTTTTGTGACACCATCAATAAATCTCTGGGCTTTTCCCCAAATCTCCAGGTTCTAAGACCTTGCATGATCGCCAGGTTTTTGGTCTTTTGGGGTTGAGAGGTCTGTAACTGAACAGCATTAGTAACATTAAAAACATATATTAATTTTAGGAACAATTTTGTAACAGAACCACTTGGAATTCATGTTGTATGCATCATCAGTAAGATAAAATTACTGGAAGTCCCAGCAATGATGGATGTATACAAAACATGGACCTGGGGTCCATGGACCACCCCTGTGAACCTGGTTCGCGGACCCCTTTATGGACCTGGTCCATGGCCTACCCCTACTACTGATCCTACTGATTTAAGCGAATGCCTGTTATAGACACTTATACCATCTGTTTGATGGCTCCAAAGGGATTCCTCTATAACCCACTTTTGAAATATAAGTTCATTTTGTTCCTCGAGTCCTTCACGAGGACAAATGAGCCCAACAAATTTACATGCTCCCAACTGGCATGAGTTGCTTCAAATCTCACACTGAATGAGAGCTTAGACGTGCAAAATCTTTTGTTTGGATATTGAGTGATAT
>NC_090890.1:10317580-10392580 GCF_036669925.1 Montipora capricornis
GGACATCACAAAGTGTCCCCCAGTTTCCAGTCCTCAAGTTAAGATACACAGCCCCATTTACCAACACTGACAAATCACGCTAAAGGCCCAAGTAAAAGGTTTCAACATTTGCTTCAAAATCCGTTCTATTTTGTTGATCAGCGATGTTAAAATCGTTTGCACCCACCCCCCCTCCCCTCCCTTTCAACCGTTTTGAAACATGTTGAATCGAAGTTGAATCGATGTTGATGATGTGTTGAAACCGTTTGCTCACCGGTACCCCCAACAGTCAACATTGTTCAACAAAATCGAACGGATGTTGAAGCAAATGTTGAGGTGAAACTGCCACAGATCCGGCGTTCCCGTAACTTACAACATGGACCTCAAACTCCGTTAGTAAGTAAGAGGTATTTCTCTGCAAGTGAGGTACACGCAGTCATAAATACAAGTTCATTTGCTTCATTTACAGCCGAGATCAGTAGTGATTTAACGCTGCAGCTGAACGGTCATGAGGATGAGGATGTAGCCTGGCTTTGCCTGAAACGGCAGCAACATAACAGAACGAGTTGCAATTGAATGCTGTGAAGCCACAAACGTAGTTGTTTTGCCAGGTGGCAAGGAAATATACCAAAATGTAGTACCAAAGTGCAGAGTCCGTGCAAAGCTATCGTTCTTGCTCAGTATAGGGGGTCACGCCACGTTTTTCTTTTGGTGCAATTGTAGCAAAATACTAAAGACGTTTTTGTGCCAATGGACATCTGTGCGATTCCTGGCCTATGAGTGGATGGTAGGGTTTCAAGTGGACAGAACAGAATTTCACTTGCAATGAAATATGTAGCGATTACTTTGTCATAAGTGAAGTTCTAGATTCGAACTGTAAGTCCACATTCGACATCGCTGCCTGTAAATGATGCAAATTCGCACGAGGCCGAGGCCGAGGCTATTTCATGTGATAATTCTTTAGAGTTGTACGAAAAAAGCACAAAAGCGAATGAACATACGCTACGTTGTATTTGTTCAAGTAATTATTTGTGAAGAGCAGTGAAGACATTTAATTTGTTTTCTTTTTTGGCCAAGGTCCTCGTTTATACAGTTTCTGTTGTAAATGAATGAATTTAAAGTTGTATAATAAATCCTGCTTTTATTTTTACTTGGCTCAATTTGTGTGTTCGTTTGATTAAAATGCCATGCAACAAGAAAATACACAGAGAAACCACATACCAAACAACCCAAAAGGTAATATTTTTATAATTATGTTCAGGGGCGGATCCTGGATTTTTCTTAGGAGGGCGTGCACCACTAAGGAATGGCGTTGATGACTGGTGAGGTTTTTTCCCCAGAATATCAGTTGTATTAGAAAGCCGCAGGTCATCTCGGGTGGGGTGGGGGGGGGGGGGGGGGGACCCTACTGCCAGATATACCCCTGAGTGCTTCAGAGTGCATCCCGAGGGCATGGGCGAAGAATACAAAATTTGCAAGTGAACTGTCGAAACGACGATTTTAGCGTGCGTACACATTAGAGAGATTCAGCTTCGCGTTTACGGAAAACGATGAAGTGTGGGCTTCGAAACTCGTCTGAATTTACCTCATTTCTTTCCCGTTGGCTACAGACATCTAGAAACTTCTCAACAGAGAGAGACAAATAAGAATAAAAGAAAAGACCATCTGTGCTCAGTCATCAGGCCTTTGAATAAAAGCGAGGCTGAGGTCTGCATCAAAACAAGGTCAACCCTAGCCTCACTTTTATTCAAAGGCCTGGTAACGGAGCACAGAACTGTAAAATGGTCCATATAAAGCATATTATGCTTTTAGCAGGGGTCATATTTTTTAGAAATTATGCCAAAATTATGCTACTTTCTGAAAATTATGCTTTCTGTCACCGAAATTATGCTACTTAGATCTTGAGTAATATATAGATCACCAGTACCTTAACTCTATCAATTCTGACTTTAATGAACATTCATATAGTCCACCTTCCAGTCTTACAGTCTTTAGCATTGCAAATACGCATGTGCGCACCTCAAAAAGCCAAATGATTAACAAATGCTATCAAAATCAACCGTTTCTGGGTTCTGAATCCGGGTCAGAAAGTTTTAGCATGCTCTTGTGAATCGTTAAAAGATGAGTTAAGAATAGCGAATACTCGTTCAGAGGCTGCAGACGAGGGCTGCACCAGCAGAACCTTCATAACTGCAGAAGACCAATGGGGTAGGTTATCAGGTTGTTGGTCGCTGGAAGTACTCGAGGACGACGCCATCTTTGATCTGTGGCCTGAGGGGCCAAGCCGCCGAGCCATAAGCGTGGTGGCTTGAGGAGAGTCATGCACAGGGAAACCTGGTCTACCACCATGGGCCTTAGCACATACCTCAACATTTTCCAAAAACAATACAGAAATAAAACACAAACTGATTTATTCTAGAACTATGATGGGTCTTTTTAGTTTTCAACGCATAAAAGCTCGGATTATGCTAGCAGTGCCAAACTGAAATAAAGGCTTAAAATAATGCTCGTTTTGCTAAATTATGCTAGCACAATCTACCAAAGCCTAACGAGTATCCACGTTCTCGCGCGAACATGCCACGCTTTGAGTTTAACAACTGGGGCCAGGGGCCTGTTTCTCAAATGTCCCAATATTTTTCGCGTGCCGCAGACTCCTCTATAACCACAGTGGAGCCTCTATCTTTCACACTGGGCCTCGGAGTCAACCCTTTCCCGAGCAGAGTTGTTAATGAACGCCTCTGGTACGAGTTTCGACGTTAACAGTCCAATCAAACCAGAGCTAACTCTAACACCTTATTTCAAAATGGCCGCCATTTTATTATTCTTTTGTTTCCTCGCAAATTGGTCCCTTTTGGCCTCGCTTTCAAACGTAAAATTCCAAAGAATTTTAAACCTTGAACGATGCCAAAAGGGCCAATTTGCAATCAAACAAATTAATTCTAAAACGGCGGCCAATTTGGTATAAGGTGTAAGGCAGTACTCTTGTTTTACGTCATAATCCAACAAACACCCATCACGGTGAAATTCTCTTTTCGCGTTTCGCCGTGGAAATGACACCCGTTCTAAAAAGAAATATACTCAAGAAAGGGTTGACCCAAGGAATAAGCGTAGATAGAGGATCCAATTGATGGGCTCCTACCATACCGTTTTATAAAATAATTGGGATTTTACGCGCACTCTCATTGGTCAATAGCTGTGTTAAGGTGAGAGTATGCAAACACGGCTGCGACATCACGTATTTTCATTGGTTGTATGCTGTCAGACGCGCGTTTTGATTGGCTGGTAAGAAATATGAGCGTGTATCAAGAAAATCTGTTTCAATCAAGAATTTTCCGTCATTTGTTTCTTCATTTGTGGAATTATCGTTGAGAAATATTTTATAAAAGCAATAGGACTCCCCCTCGTGTTTAGATGAGGCTATGGAAACACGGAAAACGCCCTCTATTACTTAAATAATGATGATGCTTCAAGCTTGCTTCAAGGTTTGAAAGTAGACAATTAGTTTGACTTTCCTTGTCTCTAAAGCATATTAAACGAGTAGCTTTTCAGTATAAGTGGATCATAGTTTGACGAACTGCTTTTCGGGACTTACGAGAAACGAGCCCCCGATACGAGGAGACATCGGGAACACGAGGAGAAGGTTCTTTCCCCCGCGCCTTCTTGCTCGCTGGATTTCGCCGGCCACCGGAAAAAAGATATTCACCTTTTAAAAAACCGAGGCCAGATTATTATTATTATTATTATTCATTCGAAGTACATCTGTTTCTTACTGTACCACACGCACAGCATAATTCTGAGCCAATCCCGAGAGCCGTTGAAATATCTGCGTACTGCAAAAGAGGGAGCTTCCAGCAAGAACGGACAACGATAGTCATCCAAAGAGATTGCTTGACGTTCTTGAAATTATTCCGAGGTTATTCCAGGTTGTTCGATGGCGTGCAGTACTAATTAACGTTGAATGAACGGTTTAGAAGTTCATAGTTCATATGGATGGACCAGTCATGAAACCTGCATCTTCGAAAGCGAGAACAGTGACATCGCGCTTTATGGTAACTTTACCGTGACCCATGGGGACATTTCATTTTTTATCCGCACCCAGGCCCCTTCTACTCCCGATTCCGACTCCCTCTACTCCAGATTCCGACAGGGTCCTTCTTGACATTACAAAAAAAATGCCTTTAATGGGGAAGGGGGGAGGGTGCGGATAAAAAATGGAATGTTCCATGCACAATCTTTTGTCTTCGGTTCACAACTAAGTTTTGAATGAAACGATCTAAACTTTTGATCGGCTTTCACTTCGAAAAACGATCTGATTTGTGCGTGGTCAGGGCTGAAACGCGCGTGCTTAAGCTCCCTAATATATAAACTATGACCTCTTGCCATTGTTCTGATTGTTGATCACTGTTTTTCCAATAATCATTTCCATCTAACTTGAGGCTAGTTCTCTTTTAACTCAAGCAACTGGATTTACGCTAGGTTAGTAATAATCGCATTTTTGGGCTACAAGATAACCCAGGAATATAATTTAACTAAATCCGGGATCGAGGGGTTTATTCCACGGCTGGTTTGCTAGAAATATCAACGAAAGGCTCTTTCCATAAAGAAAACAAGAGGGTGTCAACACGTAAAATGAAAAATCTCCACTATAATCCAATCAACTCTGATCTGGTTTTGGGACACTGCAAAAAAAAAAAATATTTTGTTGTATCAGTATACACTTTTTTACAAGGGCTTTCATTTGTAAGACAGTTGAGGCCACCAAAAATATAAGTAGTTGATGAAATATGAGCGAGAGATCTGTATGAGTGTTTACAATGGCGAGCCGAAGGCAACCCATTGCAAACGCCTAGACAGACCAGACGCGAATATTTTATTGCACTTGTGAAATAAAGCAATAAATTGAATACAGTATTTAGCTCTTATTAACCTAGCAGGTGGTCTGTATGGGAGAATCTTGACCAAGGTCGTGAGTACAGACCGAACGCAGTGAGTTTGTTTTCTCATCATGCTTTTTGCCACTTCCATAAATAAATATTCGTAGAAGAAAATACTCCATATTTTTGTATTTTAGTTTGCAACCTTTTCACCGCAAAACTTTACCAGTCTAGATGCCGGTCTAGACCGGAAAATCTAGACAGCGGTCAATATGGATTTTAGCCAATCAAGTTCGGGAATTTGGTAGTTCCCAGTCCTTGTGAGACAGAGCCATATAATAAAGATCTGTATCAAAAGTAAATCAGTACTAATTAGCTGAACAGGAATTTGAATTAAAAGTCAATTCCACTGTTTAATAATTCCTAAACCCCAGTTGATTTGTATTGGGGTTTACAGAGGAGTACACGTGACTCCAATAGTACCTGCTGATTGGTCATAACACCATCTTACAAATAAAATTTAAAACCTTACCTTGTTAGCATAATGACCTTTGTCTCCACACTAAAGAGAATGTAAAAGAACACATCCACAATTATTAGAAGTTTGGGGTTTTCTCTGAAATGTTCAAGCTTTTGCCATTTTGGCTAACACAGACGCACAAGCCTTCTTGAAGATAATAAAATTTCAATGTTAGGCAGGGCTTATCAAGGTGGGTTATAGACTAGAATGGCGCGTTGTGTGTGTAGGGAGGCTCGGAATACTAAATGTGCATGCTTGAGAGGGAGAAAGTACAACGCAAGTGAGAATGTCGGATGGTAGCACTGAAAAATATTATTGGGACATCAGCTCACTAGGACAGTGATCATTTATTCGCAAATCACCTCCTTGATCAATTTGCATGATAATGAACGTCCACGGTTGTGTGTATGTGTGGTTTGTGATCCTGAATTCTTGTTTCTCAGTGTATCTAAATTCCCTGATAATGCCATAGATCGGATTAAAGTAAACTGTTGTCAAAAGTAGCCCAAGACCTCACTCGAACAGTTTATTAATTTTGTTATTCTTGGCAATATTTAAGTAAATTATTTTCCGGATGACCATTAGGCCATTTAAGCCCCTGGCTTTGCCTCTTTACCTTAACTTGTCGGAAAATAATAATAAAAGAATGAAAAGAAAGAAACTAATCCATCAATAATTGACCTTCTTCGAGTGATTAAGTGATTCAATGCATTGATAATGTCCTGAGGGGCACGCTTGGTCATGTTTGACCATACACTGTCTGACTTTAAACAAAAAAATTCCACATACCTTGTAACAGGTCACAGTTTCCAGGGGTCTTCGCATTGGTCGTTCATGTTCTGTGTTTATTTGATTTGTGGTTGGAACAATGTTTATGTTGGACTGATTTCCAAGGTTCTGTTGACAAAATGAATGGGATTTTTTAACGCTGGTTTTCACTAGCGACGCAAGCACAAGCATACGAAGCTTATGCTGGTGAAAACGAACGTCAACATAAGCATCAAATCAATCACAGCAACAACCATTTTGTTCCAATGCCTCAGACGCAGGGAATCTGGAACGAGTGCTTTAATTGGCTAGATGCAACAAATTTCCTTTTGCTTATGCTGCGTTTCGTTTTCACACAACGCAAGCGAACGTGAGCATAAGCGCAAGCACAAGGAAAAGGAAAAATTCTGATCCTTGTGCTGGCGCTTATGCTTGCGTCAAACCCCGTTTTCATGGTGAAATAAGCACTCTTATGCTTGTGCTTGTGCTTGCGTCGCTAGTGAAAACCAGCCTTAACATTTTTGCCCAAGTTGTGGTCCAATTCTGATGATGCTCAGAAGTTCAACAAGTCATGGGCTACAGAAACAAGGAAAAGACAAATTAATTTCAATAAAATTAATTATTATTGACGCGACCATTGGACCTGCCCAGCTACAGTCACTGATTGACAGTATTGAAAAACGAAACTGCAAATTGGAATTTGAATGTCTGCATGTTAATGAAAGGTACAATAAAGATAAGGTAGAAATAATATAATAATACTTATGGTGGAAATTATAGCCTTGCAGTCCACAAACATAAACTAATGTTACACGTTCATGTAAGAGCCAGAAGAGAATATAACATATTCAACAACATATTCATGGAACATACCTTAAAATTCTCTTTGTGAGGATTGGAAGGGCAGCTTGATGCTTTATGACCAGGTAGACTGCAGTAGTGACAAACGATGTTCACCATTGACTTCTTTTCATTTGTTTCATCTTTTACTGGGAGTTCAAACCGTGGACTGTAGAAAAGTCAATCAGTGCAAAAGACAGCATTGTGAGTGACCAAGGAGCAAGCAAGTCAGGGGCCACGGAGAGGGAGCTGAGAGTTGCTTCTCCTAAACCTGTCACTCCTCCCCTAAAACTTCTGTGATCTGTACTAAAACGTAGCCCCCAGTTTCAAACATACTCTGTGGCCCCTGTAAGTTCACCAGCTGGAATTGATAACATGATTGACGTATACCTTACAGGGTTAGTGTCACCATCTACATGTAGCAGTTGCAAGTCTTTACGTCCTTCACTGTTGTTTTAAGGTGGCTCAAACCGGTTTCAATAATTTGGAGGGAATGTGTTATTACAAAGATTAACGCTAGCAACACTGTTTCACTTAATGGCAATGTTATGGTACCATATGAAACATCATACAATACATATACAGTTTATCTCAAAAACGAACTTGGTGACCCCCATTTTTTATTGAAGTGATTAGCAAGCTAAGATGAAACTCTCTGCAAAGTTTAAAAAAAATCTCTGCAGCGGATTCAGAGCCACCTTAAAAATTTTCAATTGTGAAGGTGGCTATGGATCTGCTACAGAGAATTTTTTAAACTTTGCAGAAAGTTTTATCCTAGTGTTCTAATCACTCTCCAGCAATAAAAAAGGGGGGTCACCAAGTTTGTTTTTGATATAAGCATTTAAACACAAAATATAGGCTGTTTTTAAGATGACTCTTTTGTTGCCATGGTAACCCATCATGTCACATTAATGAATGCATCTTGTTAAGCACCTATTGGTGTTTCATATGACATCATAACATTATCATTAAGTGAAAAACCTTAGTAGATTTAATCCTTCCAAATACTACATTTGTTGAAAGTGTTAAAACTGGTTTGAGCCTCCTTAACGGCCCACAGATGGATATTTCCCGCATTGCTAAGGAAATGAAATGTTACTTCCGGTGACTGACATCATCATATCATGAGCTGACAAGAAAACCCACTCATAAGCAAAAGTCACCACACGAACTTTTGTTTCCATTGAAGGTTTTTTCTTGCCCTTCCTCACCGTCGTTCTCAGATTAACTGCTCATGCGTAAACGAACTGACTTCCGGTTTAAGGAAAAGCTAAATTTCCGGTGGTCTTGCTTTTTTTTTTTTTTTAAATGGCACGTTTCACCCCCAAATACAGAATATAGCAAAGCATTGATTTTTTGAAATCATCTTTTTTGAAAAAGTTATGGGTATTTCAGTATCGTTTATGTCTTTAAAAAGAATATTTTTCAAAATAAAAACAAAACCATGCTTGGCTGGATGCAAAACGAATACAAATTATCAAACCACCGATTAAATACCCAAATTGCGTAGCACCGAGACAAATTTAGAGTTTTCTTTTATTGGTCACATGACCATGGGCATGGCATGATGATGTCAGTTAGGGTCATTGGCTTACAAAAGTTGGAAAATGACCAAAATAATGCCAAATTCTCTCAAATTACTTAAACATTACATCCTTAGCAACGCACCCCAAAAAATACGTCAGTAGGCCCTTAAACGGTCTCAGGTAAAAAAAAAAAAAAAAGAGAACCTACTGTAAGGCAGAACCAGACAATGTCAAAAAACAGTTTATACACAGAATATACTTGTTCATACCTATAGTAATAGCAGAATCATTTTCCAAAATATAATAAAATACCATAAACAACTTTTAAAAACATTTTGCAGAATACACATCTTGCTGATTATTTATTAACCTCTTAGTACTATCTGAAACAAGATTCTAAATTAAATCTAGAAATTATTTTATACAATCCCTTTGGGCTCCTGGAGCCATTTCAACCACAGACAAGACACAAATATAAACAATGTACATTTTGTAAACATTGATTAGCTGAGGAATAAAGAACCACTGTAGAATTTTCGGTAATGCTCAGATTTGCCTAAAATTAAATTCAATCAAAAATATAAAATAGTATTCGTAAAAAGTTGACATTACAAGTATCTTTAAGTTCAAATTCACATTGCAACGTCCACTTGCAACTAAAGATGACTGATGGCCGATCAAAATGCATATTGCAGAATAAAATCTTGTCATTTTTTAATGAATACTATGGTATATGTAGTTTGTTTGCTGTTATCAAGACCATTTGAGAATAAAATTTTAAAATATTTTGTCCTCTATAAGTTCTTCATTTTTTCTTAGAATGATACCCATTGTGCTGTCCTTCTACAAGTTGCCCAAATTTAGACAAATCCAAGTAAAAGAGAAAAACTGGTACCGGTACCTAACATTCTATAAAGGCGCCCTCAAAGGCAATGCCTCGACATTCAACATACGTTTTTCGTAAACCTTACCAACTGACACAAAACAAAGACCAGCTATTTGTCCTTAAAACACTTTAAGTAATGAGCGTTTTAGCAATCTTGTCCCCCCAAGACACAAGGCCTCTTACAATCTTGTATACTTTCACCTTGCCACGTTTTCGCACTGACCATTATAAAAGATCTTTTATCCCAGCAATGAGCAAATATATTAATTCGTTGTTTTAAGTACATTTCGCACCGATGAATATATTTTTAGTCTTAGATTTTTAAGCTTTTAGTTAGATTCATTAATTGTCATTCTTATCCAACTTGTAAATAGTCTTATAATTATTGTTATAATAGTTAATTCATTCTTTGTAAATAATTACGCAATTCAGCCTACTGGCTGCTACGTTTTTATTGTCAATAAACTGTCAAACTGTCAAACAACTGTCCTTTAAGTTTTCATGCATTCACCACTGGGACTGAGACTTGAAAGATGTTTACTCTGTCGAACACCAGACGATTTTACTCAACAATGAGTAGTGGTTCAGGACTCAACAGGTTAAATAGCTAAAAAAAACTATTTACTGTACATACTGTATGTGTTTACACTTGGGGCCCTCTGGACAAAATCCACACATATAATTGAGACAAATCACTCTTCTGACATGCCGATGCCTGCAGCTTGGGCCTGAAGCAGGGAGAAAGAAAAATATTAATTAACATGAAAAAAAAACCAAAGTTTAGTTTAGTTTACTTGATCCAGTGTTTAGTGCACTGGATTTTAATGTGCACATGTATGTTTTTTGACTGCTAGTTCAATTTGTTTTTGAACTGGTACAAAATAGTTTGAACTGGAACAAAATATTTAAACTGGTACAATTTTAATTGTACTGGTTTATTTTCATCAACTGTCTAAAAAAGGGATTTTCCTTTTTTGGGGGTCTTCGTGTAGTTAGAAAACAGGGGATTAGTTTTTTGGGGGTCTAAAAAAGAAGACAGCTTGTAAACATGCCATTTTGCAAAATGAGTAATTTCATTTCAAGATAAATCGAAGTTTATTAATATTGTAACAGTACAAAATAATAACAACATTGTTTTTAACATTAAATTATTGTAATGTGGTTACTTTCCGGTAGTTATATACTGCTCTTGTTACTTGAAAATCTGAGAGACAAATTTTGTAATAAACAAATTGCCAAAATGACTTATTAAAATAATCAATATCACTGTTTTTTCGTTACAAAAAGTAGTCCCACTATATGAGAAGCAAAAAAGGGTTTAGCTCTAAGGAAGAGCTAACACTCAAAACGTCAGAGTGAGGACAATGTGCGACCCAGCGAGCCATGGCTGCAAGTCAGGCAAGCCAACAGGGCAAGCTATGTGAGTCAACATGCAAGTCACACTGTGACAGTTATTGAAAGCTAACCATTTTTAAATAAGTGCTTAGACTTACATGTATATAGAGGATATTACGTGGCTGCGCGGAGGTACAAAATTTCTCTTGAAATACTAACTCATTTCACGAAAGGCATCGAAAGGCACGATTTTCATACGTAACCATAGCAATAGAGATCTTTTGACGTGTGAAAATAACATGTTATCTTCACATGTGAAGATATCATGTTTTCATGCGAAAGCTCACTTGGTATTTCTTGATGTTTATATAATAAAAATTATTACATCCTGGGGAATGACCTCTGCATTGTTTGTATTAGTCCAGTCAATATCATGTTTGGTAACAAAATAATAGCTACAGTTACTGTAACAGCCTAAATTTCAAAAGAAAATGTGTGGTGAATTCTTAATTAATTTATTAATTATTTAAATTTTTAATTCAGTTGATAACATCAAATTCTCATCATTAGTAAGATGAAAGGCAGTATTCCAGGTTTCACTCTTCACATCAACTCAATCTTTTCTTCTTTCTTCTGTCTTAATTAATACAAGTTAAATTAAAAAGGAAAAGCCAGTTTGAGCAATCGAACAAGTGAAAATCATCAACATTTTGTCTTAGCAAAAATATGCCATACATACTGTAGAAGAGTGAACTCTCAGACTTTTGCAATGCAGCAGGTAAAACTAACCATGTTTGCAGAATCCTCTGTCGTACCAAGGACAGTCTTTAATTTTAGATTCTGGATCAATGTGAAGATACTGGCATTCCTTGTTGCTACATTCCCCTGAAATTAAAGCAAGGACATGAAGTCAGAGCCCAAGATAATTGAATGAGGTTAGGCACAAGAAAATTGCAATGATTTCGGCTGCACAGGTCCCTACAGTATTTCATTATGCATGCAGGACATGATATTGGTTTCTTGAAACAGTAAGTAAGGACCTGTGGAAATCTTGCCAGAAAATCCTCAAGAGACTGTTACATTGAACACTGGAAAGACCTTCACAAACTTTAATTACATGTACATTATTATTACTGTACATAGCAGTTGACTCAAAGCTGAGGTCTTCCCTAAATCCATACAAGCATATTTTTCCTTTACGGGATGTAACACAATGCCGCAGCTAAAAGACACCCCCAAAGTTGGCTGTGAAAGAGTCAGACTAATAACAAATTAATGTATATTGACACAGGTTGATCCTGAACTGCAGATATACAATAGCAAATGACTGAAATCATTGTAAAAATGACAAGCTCAAAGAAAAATGAAATAACAAGCCTCCTCTGACTAGTCTTTAAAATTATTGCTTTCTAATAAATATTAATCCTGTGAATGTCTTGATCAGGGTACTGCAGACAACAACAGCAATCCTACTGCAGCATATAAAGCTTTAAAGTACACAACCCTTTAGAGCGGTTTTCAATTGAGTGTTGAAAGTAATTCACAAATTGCTTTGGTTTGCATTACTTCTCTTAGTGATTGGTTGAAAGTTCTTGCGCCATTTTTTCAACCAATCAGAAGTTAAACCAAAACCAATCATGGCTCACTCGTGCACATTTTCTCACGCTTTGTGTCGGCTACATGTAATTACTTCGAGTTTTGATTGGTTTACTGGATAGTTTCCGTCCTTTTTGATTAGCCAAAGTAATTACTTTGGTTTTGGTTTTATGACACTCGATCGAAACTTGCTCTATCAACTAGACTGTACAATTATATTGTTACTTACATGTACATGCAGGTCCATTAACAAAAATTAATAATATTATTGTTTTATCCCTTTCCCTCCTACAAGGGAATTTTACTCTGTCAAACACCAGATGATTTTACTCTTCAATGGGGAACTACATGTACGTACTTAGAGGCTGCCTGAAATCAAAAACTTCAACCCTTTGCCTCTTAAAGTGGATGTAGAGGTTATTAACCTTATTAACCCAATGACACCTGAACCACCCTCAATGACAAGTACCGTATTTACCCGTGTATAAGTCGACCTTTTATGGCCTCAAAAGAAGCTCCAAAAATCGCCCTCGACTTAAACACGGGTCAAAGATTTTGAGCAAAGTTCCTGCTAATTAAGTAATTTATTCAAAATTGACATCATAATGTTGTCTTGGGCACAACAAACGCAGTGGACAAAAGAATGACAAAAGACTTCAAAATGAATGTACCGTATATAAGCAATTCCAGTTGAAATGAAAAAGGATTTGTCCAAATCTAAATGTTGAAGATACTCACAAGCACAAATATGAAACAGACACTGGAAATTTTCGTTTTCCAAAGGCGGAAAGCTCTAAAATTAAAGGCATTTCTGTTTCTTCAAATAAACTCGATTGTTCAACGGCTTAGTAACCTGGTGCAATACCTCGTGTTTGCGTGCAAGCATCGTCACTCGTGCTGCGTGAAAATGCTGGTTGGTAATGATTGTTTTTTTATTCTTTATACAAACCTGGCTGATTTAAATGCTTTTGCAAACTTCGTATTGTTTGGTTTATGAGTTTTGTTTTGTTTATCATGTGACCCATTACAAGTGAAGGAGCAATTAAACCTTGCACATTTTCGCATTGTTCGCAAGTTATTTTCAAAGATTGACTCCTGCTTCGTGATGTTGTGCTTATCCTCTAAAGCTCTTTATCATTGAAGAACGAAACAGGTTAGTTTGAGGTTTACATGTTCGATTTTCTGAGAACTTTTTCGAAACTCAAGGACAAAATGCTCGCATATACAATGTACATGTACAACAACTGCTGAACCACAAAACTATTAGGCGCTAATGAGGCCCTGAGTTTTTTGTGTATCCACACTTCCAGAAATCGAAGAATACAAGATTAGTGTCCCAGTAACATAATGATTTTAACAAAGAAATTAAGAAATTGCTTTTTTTGCCATCAAAAATGGGAGGTCGACTTATACACGGGATCGACTTATACATGGGTAAATACGGTAAACTTGTTCAAATGATGGATAGCGCTATCCACCTGATAAATCACTATCCAGCGGATAGAGCAGTTTTCAATCGAGTGTAGTAAAACCAAAACCAAAACCAAAGTAATTACTTTGGCCAATCAAAAAGGTCGGAGACAATCCAGTTAACCAATCAAAACTCGAAGTAATTACACTTAGCCGACACAAAGCGCGGGAAAATGTGCACGCGCAAGCCACGATTGGTTTTTGTTTCACTTCTGATTGGTTGAGAAAGTGGCGCGAGAGCTTTGAACCAATCACTGAGTGAAGTAATCATAAACCAAAGTAATTCACTAATTACTTTCGACACTCAATTGAAAACCACTCTAAACACTAGCAAAACCAATTGAGTTATCCAGTGGATAGTGATTTATCCGGCGGATAGTGCTATCCATCGCTTGAACAACTGGGGCCAGGTGTATATAAGAGACAATATTGTTTAAATTGTCCAGATAATTGCAAGGATCACTTCAATCTTTCATCAATAACCTGCACTTCAAATACACATTTCTTTCATTCGCATAAATTTAAATCAAGTTGGTTTCTGTGGGGTCCCCAATAATTGGTCCCCTGGGGCTACATGTAAATCCCTTGTCACTGGCATAAAGACAAGTACCACTACTCTTCCTAGTCTCTACTTTACACCTGCAGTTTTTCAGGTGAATTTGATTAAATAGCCAGATGGATACTAATGTACACTCACCAAACTTGGAATAAAAGTAGCACTCCGGCATCTTTGTCATGTCGTATTCATGAAGAAACTCACATTGATCACCCTTTTTGCACAGCCCTCTCAACCAGTGTTTACATACCACAGTCTTTTCCCCTTTGGTGTGTCGAAAGGGACACAATGGCCCCCTGTTACACACGTTCCTCATGAAATATTCGCAGACAGCTGCACCAGACTCTGTGGGACAAGAACAGGGAAGAAGAAAACACGACAAGAACAAGCAAAATTTGTCATTTAAATCAAAAAATAGCTGAATCCTGCAAAAAAAATTTTTTTCATAGAAAAACAGAAATTGTAAAGTTGTTCTCGGAAAAATTTAATGTTTTGCGTATTGTTCTTTCAATCTCAGCTGGTACACTTGTATTAAAGCTGGCTGTCATTTAGTACTGTAGGCATGTAGTGGCTTCAAAAGTCTAAGTTGGTTCTGTTATTTAGCCTTTTGGGAGCGACTTCAAAATACCCGGTCACAATTACATGACATGGAACGCTTGCTTCCGTAGTCCCGCGGTCATGTTGTAATCATTAAATTCAAAAAAAGATTATTTTATGGCTCATTGAATGTTAGGCTAGTAAATATATCGCTCCCGCACTCCCGCAGTGGAAAAAAGAAAAGAATATTAAATGGGTCTAGAAATAATGCTCCTGCAGTCCTATAGTCCCACAGTGGAAAAAAAAAAGAATATTAAATGGATGTAGAACCAGTGCTCCCGTAGTCCTGGTCTCCCGTAGTAGAAAAAAATGAATATTAATTGGATCTACAACAAGTGCTCCCACAGTCCCACAGTTCTCCAGTGGAAAAAAATTAGGCCTAATTAGGTTAGAAGAAAAGTATCCTAAACATTCATAACAGCTAACCTTAGGCCTAATTAGGCCTAAAGAAAAGTTTTTAGGCCTAAGATTAGCTATTATGAATGTTTAGGATGCTTCTAAAGTATTTTTCTTTTCTTTCCATATGCAAATATTTATTGACTGCAGGACTACGGGAGCAGGCATTTAATGTCACGCAATCGTGGCCAGGTATTCTGAAGTTTAGCCGCCTTTTGTTTTCGATTTAAGGCTGCAAGATAAACACATTGACGTTCAGAAATAGCTGAGAATTCTGCAGCCACTCAAAACACTGATTAGCGAGCAGGCTCTCAGACTCCTCGCTGTCCCAGGGAGAGAAAGACAGCCTGCACGCGTCCATTAGAATTCCGAATGCCGCCTTCCTGATAATTAACGTTATCTCAAGTGTTGAAAGCTAACAGCCGGGCTAGAATGGTACTATCCATTCCCGGGAAGGGAAGAGGTTGCACACCAACTTGATTGTACAGCTGGATCTCGATCTCGAACTTTAAATCTGCCACACTTGCGACGATTTCTTCCATTTTGACGCGGAAAAACAGCAGAGCGCTTTGTAAAGGTAACTGAAAATTCAACCAGCCGCCAACAACCACTGCATTCAGTTCGAATTTTCAAGACGATATTCACATGTACTTTTCTGTTCTGTCAAAAAAAAGATGGCCGCTGATATCATACAGGCCAGGCTGCATAGCATTTTCATACACGCTGTCCTAGCAGTTCGCGGGCACTACAAGCCAGTGCATTCATTTCACACTCAAGTTTTCATGATTTTTGCCCGTAAATTACTCAAAACCACTTTTTCTTTAAAGCAGAATGTCGAGAAGAGGAGGTAGGCTTACACACTAAACCTATTTCATGTGTTTTTCAGGATACTGAATCTGATTTTTCATGGCTGTGTTAGGGCGAGGAAAAGTTCATCATAAAGGAAAACGTCGCCATTTCACAGATGCTGAAGAACTTCGAGCGGAAATGGAAAAGGACAAACGAGAAAAGGACTGGAGGGTAAACTATGGTTTTGTGCTTTTTAATTTTTTTACGAGAAAGACGTTTTGTGAACTTTGAATTATTATGTGAAATGTTAACACAGTCATTATATGCTGTAGTTATCTGGTCTGTTGTGTGATTGCATGATGCAATAGTGTAAGCTGTTTTACCTTTTTGAAGCTGGAACCGACAGCAGTTGCTTGATAGAACATGGATTACCTTAATTTCCTCTAGTGTCTTGCTCTTTACAAAGACAGTCTTTGTTACAGAAAGTTTTTTTCCTTGACTTCCTAGCTGAACTTCATAAAATGAAGATGTGATTGTTTTTCAAAGCGAAAAGCAATTATCTTGAAATATTTTTTGTAATTGATCAGCATACGAAACCCATTTTCTCAAGCAAAAAAGACCAATTCTATTGTATTAACATCATGATATGGATAGTTCCTGGTATATCCCACACTTACTATTTATAATGGTAATAGGACTCAGTGGAGTCCAATATGGTCGGTAATCATACATGTACAAGTGATTAACAAAATCGGAGGACTGCAGAGCGGTCATCCGATTTGTTTAATCACGAGTCTGATTACAGACTGAATTGGGTGACGCGAAGTCCTGTTACCAATTAATCATAACCATTGCAATTTCCTAGAAAATAAAATTAATGCATTCCTTTTTCACTGTCTCTTATGTTACAAATTTGTTCATTTTGGAAAATCCCCAGTTTGGTAGAGTAAGTGGTTGTTGCTGGTCATTGTGATAAATTCTGTGATTGGTGGATTAAACTGAGTGCACTTAATATGATTGCCTGATGTAACTGACCGATTTCAGGTATCTGATTACAGCCAACTGTGCAATTTCACTGTCCCACTTCAACCCTTCACAGTAATTACTGAAAAATAAAGCAGTTAATGCACCAATCAAATTTGAGAAAATTGTAATGGTTATGATCAATGTTTATTTTGGTTCTACATCATTTCTACTTCACAATGCTAATATTGGCTAAACTATACATGTAGAATGCAGGGGCACATTTGAAACAAGTTTTTTTTTTCAGTGGCGTATTTTTTTCAGTGGCTCAGTGGCTTGATAGTCAACTGACGAGCCATGGAGCCACCAAGCCACTCAAAGAAATACCTCAACATTGAATATCACTGATGACCTGCAGAGCCACTGCAGTAATACTGCTTCAAAAATGGCCCTGTATTCTATAGTTGCGCCCTAATGATAATAAAAATTACTTTTGCATGATCAAAAGTAATTACTGTGAAAATATTAATTGCAATTTCATTTCTTACCAGTAAGTCCTTTATTGACTTGTGTAGCAGCTGTCGTAATGAATAATGTGATTGGCTCGATACTTAAGCCAAAAACAAAAGACCAAACCATTTTAAACAATGAATTAGACTTAAAAGCAATGGAAGCTGCTTAAAATACCAAACAATAGAAGGTTATGAGAGCTGCTACATTACTGCCTTTATCACCTGGACTGATTAATAATAATAATAATAATTAGTAATAGTGGTAGTAGTAGTAGTAGTAGTAGTAGTAGTAGTAGTAGTAGTAGTAGTAGTAGTAGTAATAGTGGTAGTAGTAGTAGTTGTAATAATAATAAATTATTATAATTATCATAGTTACATTTTGCCGCACACTCTACTTTTAGCCTTCTTGGCTTAATTTTTTTGGTTTTGTCTCCCTAAATTCTTGAATTTAGCCTGTTGTGCTAGCTACAGTATGGAAGTAAAATAATAATTATTACAGTGTGTAAGCCGTGTTAACTTACATGTATTTACTCATTACTCATCATATAAGCCTCATAGAGGATTCCCTGCCTATGTACACTGTATATTTGATTATTGTTCTTCTACCTATATTCATTTGTTAACGGCTAAAGTCTTAAACAATATTCTGTATTCAGGAGAAAAAGGGTGGACAAGACTTGAGCGATGAGGGAGCAGCTGCGGCTGGCAAATCAGGTTCTGAGAGCGAGGAGGAATCAGACAGTGAAGAAGAGAAGGTACTGTACAATGTAGTAGCCTTGTTGTAATTAAGGACAAAATTTACTGTCATGGATGCTGATTGCTCTGTATCAGGTCACATTTTTATTCAAGATTCAAAACAATAATGAGGTGCGGGCTATCTTAGGTCTCGCTTGTTGTAACTGTTAGTGTTTAGAAAAAGTGGATAATGTTATTTTGTGGTATTCATTCCCTCAGGGAAGCAGGGATGGCATAGTGGTGAGAGCACTTGCCTCCCACCAGTGTGGCCCGTGTTCGATTCCCAGCCTCTGCATCATATGTGGATTGATCAAGTACAAGGAAGGATTACGTTTTTGCAAATGTTGGCCGTGTAGCACTTATATTGAACAGTCTTAACTGATTAGAGTGTAATGTGAAGTGCTTGGTTTCTACCCCATATGAACCATGTGAGCCCTACTAATGGAAATGGGCCCACAGAAGGACAGAGCCAGGGTGGGAATTGAATCCACGACCTCCAGGTCAGATCACCGCTGCTCTGCCGACTGAGCTACAAGGTCACGCGTGAGCAGGCCCTTCGTAGAATAGAGCTATTAAAAATTAATGAGCATTTTTAGTGTCCTATGGACTTACATTGTATGACCTGCATTGTCGCCTGTGTAGTAAGGAAGAGAGGGAAAAACTGGAGCACCTGGCGAGAAACCTCTTGTAGAAGAGGACTGGAGAACCAACAAACTCAACCTACTTGTGACATTACGTGCGGGAAACGAAACTGGGGACACATTTGTGGGAAGTGACTGCTCTCACCATTGTGCTGTCCTTGTTCTTCTAACTTGCTCAAGGAATGCAATATCTTCTATTCCAGCAGGCAAAACCCAAAGGTGTGAGTGGCCTCATAGAAATTGAAAATCCCAATAGAGTGGTTCAGAGAACAAAAAAAGCAACTGAATTAGATGCTGATGATTCAAGTAAATCGCAGCTATCCCGAAGGGAAAGGTTTGTACAGTAACAGTACCGTTTTTTGCCAATAACTTACAATGTACATGCACAGTCAAGCTATGTCACACATGACCAGTATCTACAAGACTGAAACGAACAATTTAATTCCTCTTTGGAGCTTTGGAAATTTCAGTGGAATGTTGAAGATTTTTCTGAAAGCTGCTGCGAAAAATACACAAAAACTGAACAATTCTTCAAACACTTGAAATATATTTTTCATTTTTCAAACACTGTTTATTTTATAACAAAACGAAATTTGATAGCTAACTATTTTTGATATAATTATACAGGAAATATCCATGGTTAAGTTCAAAACTAGCATGCAGATTTGAATACAACTGGTCACGTGTTACATAGCTTGTCTGAAATTGTGATAATAAGATGTTGATCATCATCATCATTGAGGATAAAATAGAGTCTGCTTTAATCAAGAGGGTTTGCCTTGCCAATGTTGGATGTAACATCTTCCAATTAGTTTTCAATCCGATGGTTTAAAAGAGGTTGTAATACATGTAGGTGACTTGCCACAAAGGTAAAGTAATGAACACCATTGCCAGGCACAAGCTGTATTCTGTGACTTTGAATATCAATTCGATGTGGCCTTTTGAGAAGCGTATTACATTGTACATGTATTGTAGTTTTCTGATTTGTTCCCCGTTCACACACTAATTGAGTGATGATCTTGTGTGTTACATAATTTGTAGAAAAGGGTACAGTGACCACTACAATGACAGTGTCATCATTCAGTCATTTATTTGATGTCACGAGTTTACTTTTTGAAAAGACACACACTGTAAACATAAGAACAGAACTGTAAACAGAAGTACATACTGTCAACATGCAGAACCAGGAGTTTCAGTAGGGTTTTGTATTGGAGATCATCCTTTGGGGTTTGCTGCTGGGCATTTTGTCTTATTTTTAGCGAAAGAAAATTTAGAAGTACATGTAGAGATGATTAATAGAACCAGGCCAATTCGTGTTGATAATCAGAAAATTGGCCTGATGTACAGCCGTAAATTAACCCCTTGTGGAACTAATAAAAATTGTGAGAATGGGCATGCAGATAGAGTCTACTGGAGTGTTTATTTTTGTTATTGTAAGGTCATTTGAATTATTGTGTGGGATTTCCCCACACTTTGTCAGCACCGGCGATGTGGCTGGCTTTATTTGTATACGAGAGCCAAGTGTTTGTCACATGGTCTCTATTAGGAAGAGAGGACCCTGGGAAGGAGAATGAGATAACCAGAAAGAGGTAAAGACTTGTTTCCATATCTCAAAGTGCCCTTGGACGCAAGGGGCCTGGGATGGCGGTAGGGGGTTGAAAGGTACAATAGCTGGAACAACCCAAACCTTTACAAAAATGCTAACCTTAGGCCTAAACAATACTCTAGATAATGTTTAGGCCTAAGGTTAGCATTTTTATGTAGGTTTGGGTTGTTTCAGTTTCGTTGTTACAGGCCGCTCACGTCCAAGGGCACTTTGAGATATGGAAACAAGTCTTTACCCCAGAATGAGTGTTTGTGAGTGTTTGTGTGGTGGCCATTACTCTTCTCTGCTGTAGTCATTTGGCGAATTTCGACTTGTTTTCTCGGTGCGATTAATTTACAAGGTAAGGAGAAGTCGTCTTCCTTTCTGACGGTTGTATTAAGCGAGTTGTGCCAGCTATATTGCAAGGAGTCAAGCCTTCAAACTTATATCGGACAGATAAAACATAATGACAAAGTCCAGCAGTATTATCCTGTAGATTTACTATTAGTAATTAGAGGCTCCCTCTTTTAACTACGATTTGTTGACACGTTGCGTGACGACGTCATTTTCTGTAGATTCGCAAGTTAAAAAATTAGTGTCTTCAAAATTTCTGTTAAGTTTTCACATTTACTGGTAACGTTAAAACATAAAAGCTAATTAATTTGTAAAAGTATAGTTTATGCTGGAAGCACGAATACTCTTAGCTGACAATTGCACGTGCCTGCTGATTTATCCAGCTTTATCGTAAACAAATTCTCCTCTGCTACTAGCGACTGATTCCAGTATTTCCGCTGATGAATAAAAGTAGACGGCATTAACCTCTTTGTCGAACACAAATATTTTACGAGTCTCTGAAGTAGAGTGTTCTTGCCTGAAGCGCGTTGACTCTTAACACATTTTGGCAGTTAATTGCAAAAGATTTGGTGACTGAGAAACCTATATGCTCAAATGCACCCAATTGTAATGCGTTACAAGCCCTGACCAGCAAAATGTTTACTTCAGTGACTCTTAACTCTGTCAATCACCGCCCCTCCTTTCCCTGTGATAACTTGGGGCCACGTCCAGCTTTGTCTGCTGACTGGGAAATACAAAAACCACAGTAAATGGCATTTCCCATCGAACGGAACTGTGGAAATTTCCTTACCATTTGCTAAATTTTTAGTTTCCAGTCTCTCATCAGCCGAATACAAGTGCAAATGGTAAGCCCCATCTCGTTGGTCTGGTTTGCTGATTTAGCAAAAACTGTTACCATTATTCACCGGTCAACCCAACCGGTTTATTCTGACAAATGGTAAGCACCCCTAATTTCCTCGAAACTAAAAGTGCAAACATGTTTCTCCCCTAACGGTTTTCTCGTCTGCAGCTTGGGGATTCTACGGAATCTTTACTCAACATTTATCACTATAACATGGCAAAATGTATTACATTTACTGTAAAGCTAATCATCAACGTTTATTTGACTGAAATCCTACACAAGTATGCATTGCGGACCTATTTTTGTTTACTGTTTGAACTCTTTTAGGGAGGAAATTGCTAGGCAGCGCAACATATTGCGACAAAGAAAACTGCAGGAAGAGGGAAAGACAGATCAAGCTCGAAGCGACTTAGCGAGGCTATCGCTTATAAGGAAACAGAGAGAAGAAGCTGCAAGAAAACGAGAGGAACAGAAGAAAGGTTTGGCAGAAAGTGCCTCTGTAATAGAGCGACTTTCGTATGGCTTTCAAAAAGTGTTCGCAATGAATTTTGTTTCACGGACCAATGTTTGGCAGCATAAAAACAAAGCTTTTCCAAGAAAACTTCTAATGTGGGCAGTAAACTGCATTTCAAATGACGTCAAAGCGAAATGCCGATCGCATTCCAGAAAGTTCCATCCGCTTTCGTTAAGCCAATGGGAATTCACGCTCGTTTGTTTTTGTTCGATAAGCCAATTAAATGTTTTGCATTTTTGTTTAATTTCTGTTTTCAAGTTTATTTTTCAAAGTCATATGAAAGTTGCCCTAGTAAAGTCACTTATCCGTTTTGTTTGCAGTTTTCAGCGTGTGAACGTAGCTTATTATATATGCAAAGCGTGAGTTTGAAAGTCTGAAAGCCCAAAACCCCCGTGCTGCATATTAATTCTGCGGCGTACACACGTATTGCATTCTTAAACTAGTGAGCCTTTGACGTCATTTTCTCCTCGATCCAGCTCTCTCAAGAACATAATGTTAGTAATGGCGGACCATTAAATAGGAAAATTACAGTTAAAATAAAGAGGTGTCTTTTTTAAATCAAGGCTTAAAACGTGGGTCACTTAGTGTTTTGTTAACATAGTTTTGAAATCCAAAGAAAAATATGAATTGATTTTTTGGTCACAGGGGCACTTTAAAGGGAGAGTATCACGATATTGCTTATGTTCTAGTCGTAACGAATGTCATCATTTATGAGCCAATCGGAAGCAACGTAATAACTAAATTTTCCTCTCTTTTAATTTTGAGGACGGCTTTACTTTTAAGCCGCGATAAGTACACCCTGCAAGAGCTTTTCTTACTCGACGAGAAAGAAAGGACTCTGCAGAAATCGTGTTTTAAAAGTCTTTATTGAGTATGCGCAAGCCGTTGCTTGGTGACAGTCTCAAACCCAGGCCAAGTCTCGATCGTACTCCTAGACGCCATATTGTTTTTTGTACTGAAGGCTCGATTTTGATCTTCGCCTTGTCAAAAATATGATGTGCGCGCCGCCTAAAGCGGTTTGACCCGGAGTGACTAGCCCAGAAAATTGGGCTGACGATTTCTACAGAGCCTCTCTTTCTCGCTGCTCTGTGGAGTTTTAGAGAGGCTCTGTTCGCAGGGTGCGATAAGTAACACTTTATTAAAAATTGACGAACCCTGCAGGACCAAATAAAATACGCGGTCTACGACAACAGCGACGTTGTGATTCGTTATAATTCATCGCACCGGCATCGCGAGGTCACGGGTTCAAACCCCGTTGAAGTGCTGAATTTTCAGGCTTCTCTACGCTGCGTTCGTAACTGCGAGGATCATAGCTTCACTTGGTTATAATTCGTGTGGGAAATTTATACGTACTTACAAGAATTTCTCGATTATTAAACAATCATAAATGAGCTAAGGGCTAAGCGAGATTTTCACGCGCACGTGTAAATTCCACGCACGTATTATAACGTCGCTTCCGATTGGCTTATAAACGGTGACATTCCCTACGGCTTGAACATGCGTACTCCCATGATACTCTCCTTTAAAGCCGCTGTTTGGTTAAACATGGTTTCAAATTGTCTTCATACAAAATCACGTGTGCTGATTTTTGTCAACTTTAGCACTGGACGAATGATTGAAGGGGCTATTCTCGATCCGCTGTCATAAGTAGTATACTACTTATAAATTATACTATAAATTGCTGTATAATTCGGGTTTTTCTTTGTCGACCGAAACTTGTTCAAAACTTTTGGGCTTATTATTCTTGTAAATGTGGATTGTGGTTCAGATCGGTGTTGTTTTGTTTCTTTCACAGCGAAGGAAGCTGCCGAAGCTACCAAAACCGGCAACCGGTGATCCTTGCTAATTGCAAAACTCCCCGTCCGGTGAAATGAAGACAGTGATACAGGAATGTGCATAAGACGAATTCTGTGGTCGCAATTAATCATATTTTTTCTCAACAACGCCAAGTAGATTTGTTGTAGTTAACCTCCATTAAGAGATGGCTTACTCCTTGTTTTCCATGAAATGACTTTCTTTTACTTCCTAATCCAAGGTGATAATTTTGAGTAATCGTGTACCTAATCCAGACTACTATTTCGATTGATCCCTATGACCTGTAGTTGCTTTTGTTATCAGGGGCTAGGCGCATTGTTTCTGCTGTACCATCTATTGTTTCGTTCTCCAATCACAGACCGCGTGTGAAAAGCTGCGGGGCCTCTCTAATTTATGGGCAGCAGGCGTTAAAGGATAGAAGACCGCATGACCTCGGTCCCAAGGGCTCGTTATTTTTGTAACATTGGGACTTAAAAATCTATGACGCGAACCTCAACAAGAACGCCACTAAATAATGGCACTTAATAAGCAAAACGGTGGTTCTACACGTCCGTTTTGAAGTTTTGTAGACTTCTTTCGTGTTCTCTGAAAATGTGCAACGTGAAATGACCAAATACCAAGTTCCGAGTAAAACGTGAGCACTCGGCGCACTTTTATTTTATTTTCTGGTTCATCTTCGTTCCTTCTAATTTAGTTGCTGCAAAGTTTGGCTAGTTTGTAGAAGTTGAACGATCACGAAAAAAGGAAAAGAAAGGAAAGGAACGTTATTTAAGTGCCTAGTCGTTCTTCGGCTGGAGCGCTAATTGGGGACACTGTAAACTGAAATTTACATTTGACGCAAAACAAGTCAAATGTTGGTTTTTGAGGAGAGGGGAAACCGGAGTACCCGGAGAAAACCTCTCGGTGTAGAGAAGAGAACCAACAAACTCAACCCACATTTGACGCCGACTCTGGGAATCGAACCCAGGCCACATTGGTGGGAGCCAAGTGCTCTCACCACTGCGCCATCCCGAAAGATCTTAAAAGCGAGAATTTAAGTAATTATTAGAGAGGCTTGGCATCTTCATTACGTTTAACGTCGGGCTGAAATTTGCTATTCGCCGAAAGTCAAAGGAACTTCTGTCGTTTATGTTCATTTCTTGTTCTTTAGAACGGTTTTCAAATGAGTGTTTGAATGTAAATTGCAATTCCTTTGCTCTTTAATCGCCAGCAAAACTGGTGCCACTTTTAAAAGCAATCTAATTCAAAACCAAAACCAATCGAATTCTGATTACATTGCATTGTTTTGGTGTGTTGTGATTGGCTGGAGTGGAGCGGTTTTCAATAGGCCATTTCCGAGTTGCTGTTTGTCTCGGTTTCGAAGTGAGTCTTGGTGCTCAACTATTGAAATGGAAATGAGTTTGATTTGCATGAGAATAAGCAACTCATTTCCATTTGAATGATTGAGCACCAGGACTCGCTTTGAAACTAAGGCATGCAGCAACTCGGAAATGGGGTATTGAGTGTCGAAAGTAATTAGCAAATTGCTTTGGTTTTGCATCACTTCACTCAGTGATTGGTTGAAATTTCTCGCGCCACTCTTTCAACCAATCAGAGGTGAAACCAAAACCATTATCGTGACTCGCGCGGGCACATTTCCCGCACTTTGTGTCGGCTACATGTAATTACTTCGAGTTTTAATTGGTTTACTGGATTGTCTCCGTCCTTTTTGATAGGAAAAAGTAATTACTTTGGCTTTGGTTTTACGACACTCAATTGAAAACCGCTCTATCTACAGATGTCAAGCAACTTCGTAGGAGAGAGAGAGAGAGAGAGGTTACAACGAGGAAGTTTTTGTTTTATGATAAAGAGCAGCCTGCCGTTTGCCGAGTCTCTATTTTCAATCACGTTCTTGTTGATGCCGGTGTCGATCTTTCATTAGGAAGCTTAAGCAAGGACGACGATGACGGCTTCGAGAACGCTACATAACAACAGCTTTAATAGGCTCTGCACACCCTGCACGTGCGTTTTACATTCTGGAACGTTTCTTTGGCGTTCTCGTCCTGAGGACGACGTGAAATGACCAAATTTAAAGTTCTGAGGAGGACGCAAGCAGGTGACGATAAATGTTTAATCTTCTCTCCAAACATCTTCACATTTCATACCAATTTTATTTCTGGAATGTTGATACAGAACCTTTTCGGGTCTCCTAACAAGCCCGGATAATCGATGTTCGATTGTACACTTTTCATGCCGAACGATTTGGAGTAATCGCGAGGTTATTCCAACAACGGGAAATACTATCTCTCGCCAAGTGCTCTCGTAGCCGTCGTCTTCGTCAGCCTTGCTTAAGTTAAGCTCCCTACTCTTTAAGAAATCTCTACATCTACGGAAATGGAAGACTCCCTTCAAAAGATAACTGCGCTGGGTTAGGTAATTCGCGATTGTTCTATTTTGTTCACGTGATAAAATCTGTGCACAGTATCCAGGTTATACTGGATTGGTACGATCGGTTTTGAAGTAAAGAGAGAGAATGAACGATTCAATGTTAAATGCTCACGTTGTCGTCAAAACGTTTAAGTTATTTTGCAATTGCCCGAAGCGGGAAATACAATAATAATCTTTGATTGTCTACCCAAAATTTGAAGCATTGGTGTTGTTTTCTCTTGGGACCATTGTAAGCCCCAAGAGAAACTGGAAACAATACTTATGCAAAATTTGGGTGGACAAACAAAGAGTATTATGGTATTTTCCGCTTCGGGCAATGCCGTTTTGTAGCACGATCTGTTCCCTTCTGACCTTGTAGCTCAGTCGGCAGAGCAGCGGTGATCTAACCCGAAGGTCGTGGGTTCAATTCCAACCCTGGTCAGAGTGGCCATTTCCATCAGTAGGGCTAACGCTCACATGGGGTATGTATGGGTAGAAAACTAGCACTTCACATTACCCTCTAATAGTTAAGTCTGTAAGGAAAAAAAAGATGCTTGGCTCACGTGCAGCAAGATTATATTTCTTCATTTCATCAGTGACACGATTGTCCTTTCTTAAACTCTCTGTTCTTTTATTCACATTAACTGAAAATTTTATGAGTTCAGAATACGAGTCAAAAGAACGAATTATGCCTTGTTGGCCATGTAGGTAGTTTTCATGTATAAGAAAAGCAGAGGTGAAAAGAAACTCTGGTCATGACGAGTGAGTTTATTCTGAGCTGGAAAATAGGATATTTCGCTTGCGAGGTTAATGCAATCACATCTCTAAAGGCTCACCGATGTTAGTGGCCGTGTTTTCACGAACGGTTTTGCAGGTCGCTTGGCGAGAAACAACTGAAAATTCCGTGAAAAGTGTTCCTTTCCCAACTCGCTTAAAGTTAAGCGAGTCGGCAAATCTCAGGAATTTAAGCCACCAAACCAGGTAGCTTATTCGAGTTGGCACTCATTTTAAAGTCGCATAACGAAGTCTGCAAACAAACCACTTTCAGGAATGTTGTCAACAACGGTTGTCGTGAAAACACGGCCATTGGAAAGTCCCTGGCTCTTTGAATCGATTTCTCAATAAAGTACTCTTGGATCTTAATACTCAAAGCTTGACGTCTTAAACATTCCTCCTCGCTGTTTCCCACCGAAATTTACGCACCGGCAGCTCACAGGTTGATCGTTAATGCTATCTTGGCAACGAACAGGCCTTCTGACTAGTCTCCATAGGTAGTAAAATTTGACTGTGTTTGATCTTTTTGTACTGCTCACCAAAACGTTTCGGGCCAGTGAAAAGGTATGAGAAAAATAAAGATCCGCTTATTGTAGAAAGGCGCGCTTTTGACATGCTATCAACTGGTAAAAGAAAAATATATATTAAATAGCGGGCGTTAGAGCGAGCTGCTCGATAGTATTCGAACTGAACTCATGGAAGTATTTTGACTGAAGTGTGTTTTTGAGTGAAGGTCCAGCACTTGGCTAAGTAACCTGACTCCTGGCTGTTATATACGGTCTCATTCAAACAGCAGGCCTTCGAGCTACTCCTGCCAATCGACCACATGCTGGAAAAGTCAGACCACAACACCGGGAACACTGTCCCCATTCTTTTCTAATAGTGTGTGGATTTCACGTGGTTAAGATGAGAAGCCTTGGAAGTCAAACCATTTGCAGATGTAGTTACAAAGGCAGCATTTTCTCCTCAGTTATTTAAAGACCCTGAGTGTTGGTCCGGCCGGGGATTCGAAGCCACGACCTCCCGCACGGAAGTCCAGTGCACTCTCGATCGAGCCACTGCGAATATGTTAAGACAATACTGGAGGTCATTCAAGACAAGGATTTCAGTACAGTGCCATTCACTCTGCAGGAACCATTTGACCTAACGCGGAATAATACGACAACAAACGTAAGTAGTGGGCTTAATTAAGCAAGGACGACGACTATGACAACATTGTCCAAAAATACTATTTCCTTTCTTTATAATAATTTCGTGATTGCTCCTGGTCATTCCGCATGGAAAGTGTGTATCAACATTCTAGGAATAAATTTGGTATGTTCGCATCCTCCACAAAACGTCAAATTTGGCCAATTCACATCGTCCTCAGAATGAGAGCGGGAAAGAAAACGTACCAGGGATGGCGCAGTGGTGAGAGCACTCGCCTCCCACCAATGTGGCCCGGGTTCGATTCCCAGACTCGGCGTCATTATGTGTGTTGAGTTTGTTGGTTCTCTACTCTGCACCGAGAGGTTTTCTCCGGGTACTCCGGTTTTCCCCTCTCCTCAAAAACCCAAATTTGACTTGATTTGCGTTAAATTTCAATTTACACTGTGTCCCCAATTAGTGCTCTACGGCGCTAGAAGATTAGACACTTAAAATAAAGTTCCTTTCTTTCCTCTTTTTTTACCACAATGTAAAATGCTCGTGGGGGGTGTGCGGAGCCAATAGCAAAGCAAAGATGATGGCTACGGCAACACCAACGCCACGAAGCAAGAATATTATTGGTTAAAAATGGGGAAATACTCCTGCTGCACGTGCAGCACGAATTTCCGTGCATTTCTTTGCCGTAGCGTACTCCACAAAACAACAACGTGAAATCACCAAATTTTAAGTTTTGGCAACAACGTGAGCACAGAACAATGAATCATTTATTTGCTATCTTTACTTTAAATAATCGTTTGTGGCCATCCCGTTACAGGATAGTTTGCCCGTATTGTACAACGTGAACAATACGAAAAATTGCGAAATTCTTGCGATAGCGCTAAGGTATATTTTGGAATGACGTTTTCGTTGCCGTAACCGTCGTCATTTCTTAAACTCCCTATTGTTTCATGGTGTTCTCGTAAGCTCCCTGATGGACGGTGCCTACTAATTCAAAAGTATTTTGTATGGTTTATGAATGTGCGGGAAAAGCAGATGTTAACAAGTGTAATTGAAATCCAAAAAGAAAATCGGGGGTGACCACGCATTTTTCAAAGATAATTAATCAACAATATTTGTAAAAAGGTCTAAAATACAAAGCAATATATGACCGTTCTTTTCCAAATTGAAGCTTATTTGTCTCAGAAAAATGCATGGTTACCCCTAATTTTCTTTTTGGATACCAAAAACACTTGCTAAAAAAAAAAAAAAACTTCCGGGATAAATTAGACAAAATGAAGGTACTTACAAATATCTGGTCTTCTAGAGGACTTTCCATTCATGGAAAAGTCACCATAATTAAATCTCTACTTATTCCAACACTGGTTTATACTTCCTCGCTACTTCCAACTCCTGCAAATACTATCAAACAAGTTGAACACATAATCTTTATTGCTACATATTCGTTTTATGGAAAGGGAAAGACAAGGTGACAAGGCTCTCTGCAATTAACAATATTGAAGGAGGTGGTATAAAAATGATAGACATACTCAGCATGGTTAAAGCTCTAAGGCTAGCCTGGTTGAAACGAATTTTCAATGATAACGAAAGTAAATGGAAATCCTATTTGTTGTACCTCGTAAAGGACGTTGGGGGTTCTTTAATTTTTGGTTTCAATTATACTATGAAAAATCTTTCAGTAATCTCAATTTTCTATAGAGAGCTTTTGCAATGGTGGTCAGAATTCCGAGATCACGTTTCTGACGAGAAATACTGGTTATCTATAACTTGGAATCATAAAGACATAAGAATAAACGAAAAACCTGTTTTTTATAAGACTTACTACAACTCGGAAATTTGTACGGCCTCTTTTGGCAGATTATAAGTTGTGTTTGTTTTCTTTTTCTTTTTTATATGTATATTGGTATTCAAGTGTAATGTATACTTCTGTTATGTGTTCAATAAAAATAAATAAATAAATAAAAAAAACAAACAAAAAAATACGGTCAGTGATCTCTTATTAAATTTTGACAACGTGGAATCTTTCGAAGCAATAAGAAATAAAATAGAGAGAGTCAATTTTCTTACATGGACAGGTCTTAGACATTCAATACCTTCTAACTTAAAAACATTGCAGTACAGGTTCACTAAAGGTAATCCTTTTCTCATTTACATAAATGATATTTTTGATATAAAAAAGTGCAGTCAAAGGATTAGTATTCTTTGATAATTAGTAAAAAAGCTGAACTACCAAATACCGTCCAGAAACTAAAACGATATTTCAACTTAACTGAGGAAGTTTTGAAACTTGCCTTCACTCTTCTCCACATTATAGCTTATGAACCTTATGTTAAAGCCTTTCATTATAATATCTTAAATTCGATACTTTATACGGTGAGCACGATAAGTGTACTTTTCAGTTGCAGCAACGAATCAGAAACATTACACCATCTCTTTTTTTACTGTCCCTACTCAAATATATTTCGGAAAAGCTTTGAAAAGTACTATTTTGCTATTTCAAAGCAACTTAGTTTTTTAAGCTTACAAGATATCATTATAGGAATTACAGTATTATCTTGCCCCTTACTAAATTGGCAAAATACATATTTGGGATTGCAGGAGGAAGAGTGTGTAGTGTATGTTCAGTGCATCCTACATGATCTATCTAGCAGTGCAAAGAGTGATGGGATGGTTATTATTAAAAGCATGGCTGATTAGATTCGGAGTGTTTCTGGTGTGGCTTTATAATCCTTTGGAATCGGTTTCAATACGCGATTAAGACACGACATCTGGCGACGAGGATAATCTTTTAGGTCGTGAGAGTTAAATTATGGCCTCTATAAAAGTGGATGATCTACTAACAAGTGTAAAACCCTTCGATCCGAACGGCGAACCTTCGAGCATTGGCCGGCGATGGCAACGATGGATTAAAAGTTTTTCGCTATATGCCGACAGCAAGGGCCTCATCATCCAAGCAGATAAAGCTGACAATAAAGTACAAAGAAGGGCTCTACTTTTGCATTGTGCCGGGGAACAAGTGCAAGACATCTTCGAAACTTTGGCTGATACGGGCACAGCAGTCGAGTATGAGAAAGCGGTGGATGCGTTGAACGCATATTTCATTCCGAAGGTAAATTCGACGTACCAAAATCATCTTTTCCGAAGTATGGAACAACGAGAGGGTGAAACGGTGGCTCAGTTCGTGACCAGGTTACGACAAGTTGTGAAAGATTGTGATTACGGTGATCAGGCGGATAATCAAATTCGAGATCAAGTTGTTCAGCGGTGTACGTCCCATGATTTAAGGCGGAAATTGCTTGAGAAAGGTGACACTTTAACCCTAGAAGTTCTACTTAAAACTGCAGCATCATTTGAGGCTGTGCAAGCTCAACTGGAGAATATGAAGAGTAAAAGCACTACTGTGAATCAAGTTCGTGACTCAAGCGCAAACAAGCATCATCATAAAGGGAAGAAGACATCGGGTGAGCCTGGAAACAAAACGTGTTACCGATGCGGCAACAAAGGACATTTCGGACGAGACCCGGAATGCCCTGCGAAAGGAAAAACCTGCAGGTCATGTGGTGGTGCTGATCATTTCTCATCGCAATGCAGAACAAAGGAACATAAACGTAGAGGCGATAAGAAGCCAAAAGAGATGAGGAAAGTGAGATACATGCAGGCAGAAAATGATGACGAGGAAGATGAGTATGCATTCACTGTAGAATCATCGTCACAGCTTGGAAAAGTGGAGGTGATTGTGGGTGGATGTGTTGTGAAAATGGTGATTGATTCAGGGGCGAGCACTAACATTGTAGACAAAGGTGTATGGAATGACCTAAAGCAACAGAAGATTGTCTGTGTATCCAAGAAGGGTGACAAGAAGCTTTATGTGTATGGAAGCAAGGAGCCATTAAAAGTTTTGGGGACATTTTCAGCGTTGACGAAAGTAGCTGAGAGCGAGGTTCAAGCTGAATTTGTTGTCATTGATGGTGAAGGAGAAGCACTACTTGGAAGAGAAACTGCGTTGCAGCTAGGTGTGTTGAAATTAGGAATTCCAGTTTATACAGTGCAGTCCAAAGAAGTGATCATGTCTGATTACAAAGGAGTATTTGATGGTGTAGGCAAGTTGAAAGACTATCAAGTCAAGTTACATGTTAATCCTGATGTACCTCCAGTGGCCCAGCCAGTCAGGCGTACTCCATTCAGCCTTCGCGACAAGGTGAAGAAGAAGGTTGAGGAACTTGTAAATATGGATATTATCGAGCCAGTAGAGGGCCCGACACCGTGGGTTAGTCCGGTAGTAGTGGTGCCGAAACAGAATGATGAAATTCGGCTATGCGTGGACATGCGTAGAGCCAACGAAGCCATAATCAGAGAACGCTACCCCATACCTACTGTAGACGAAGTGCTACAAAGCCTGAACCAAAGCACAGTATTTAGTAAGCTGGATTTGAAGTGGGGGTATCATCAATTGGAACTCCATCCAGATTCCCGTAGCATTACTACCTTTATCACTCACTGTGGATTGTTTCAATATAAGCGCCTTATGTTTGGAATAAGCTCTGCCCCAGAAGTGTATCAGCATGTTATCCAGCTAGCACTTAGTGACTGTGAGGGAGTTGCTAACATCTCTGATGACATAATTGTACATGGCAAAACTACCAAGGAGCATGACGAGAGACTAAAGCGAGTCTTAGAGAAACTGAAAGAGAAGAACTTAACTCTTAATGCAGAAAAGTGTAAGTTTCACATGACCAAACTAGTGTTTATGGGACTCATGCTAACAAACCAGGGCATTGGTCCAACCGAAGAGAAAGTGAAAGCTATTGTTGAGGCGAGAGAGCCGCAGAATGCATCAGAAGTTAGGAGCTTCCTGGGACTTGCTAACTACAATGCACGGTTCATCCCAGATTTTGCCACAGTAGCTGAACCTTTGCGTAGACTGACAAAGAAAGGTGTCTGTTTCAAGTTTGGAAACGAACAGAGAAAAGCATTCAATGAGCTGAAGAGCAGATTAGCAAGTGCTGAAACCCTTGGGTATTTTAACAAAGATGCCAGGACACTAATTATAGCTGATGCAAGCCCAGTTGGTCTTGGCGCTGTACTTGTTCAAGAGCAACAAGGAAGAAAGAGAGTTATCAGTTATGCCAGCAAAAGTCTGAGTGACGTGGAAAAACGGTATTCTCAAACCGAGAAAGAGGCATTGGCAGTTGTTTGGGCGTGCGAACGCTTCCATGTGTACCTGTACGGCATTGAATTTGCACTATATACAGATCACAAACCATTGGAGACAATATACTCAAACAAATCAAAGCCCTGTGCCAGAATTGAGCGGTGGATTCTGAGGTTACAACCATACAGTTTCAAAGTAAAATACCTACCAGGAGAGCAGAACATTGCAGATTCGCTATCACGCTTACTTCAAGAAGAGAACCAAGCAGTTTCAACAGTAGCGCACAAAGTATCAGATGAATTTATCAGATTTATAGCAGTGACCTCCACTCCACGCGCAATGACGACACGTGAGATTGAAGATGCATCAGCAGAAGATGAACTAAGTGAGTTGCGGAATTGTATAGCGGGGGGAACTTGGAGGAAAGACCAGCTCAAGCAGTACATACCTGTAGCCAGTGAACTGTGTGTGATTGGCAAGCTTATCCTCCGTGGTACCAGAATCGTAATACCTAGCAAGTTGAGATCCAGAGTTCTTACGTTAGCACACGAAGGACATCCTGGTATTGTTAGTATGAAGCAGAGGCTGAGATCAAAAGTATGGTGGCCCGGGATCGACAAAGAGGCAGAAAAATTTTGTAAAACGTGTTTTGGGTGCCAGCTAGTGAGCAGTCCCGCCCATCCTGAACCAATCAAGTCGACCCCCTTGCCACAAGGTCCTTGGCAAGACTTGGCCTTGGACTTGCTAGGTCCTTTACCGTCAGGCGACTCTGTGTTGGTCGTAGTTGATTATTTCAGCAGATATTATGAAATTGAGATTATGCGTTCCACGACATCTGAGAAAATCATTGCGAGTCTGGAGAGGATCTTCATGATCCATGGTTTACCACTATCAATAACCAGTGACAATGGTCCGCAGTTTGTTTCAAATGAGTTTGAGAAGTATTTGGAAGACTGTGGTATTGAACACAGAAAGACCACGCCATTATGGCCCCAGGCGAATGGGGAGGTGGAAAGGCAGAACCGATCTCTCCTAAAAAGAATGCGGATTGCACAAGCTGAGGGAAAACAGTGGAAGGAAGAAGTTTGCAAATATCTGATTGCATACAGATCGACTCCTCACACCACCACCGGAGTGAGTCCAGCTGAACTGCTGTTTAGAAGGAAAATTCGGACCAAGTTACCTGAATTCCGTGAAGATAATGTAGCAAGTGAAGTGCGAGACAGAGACGGCGAGATGAAAGCAAAGGCTAAGTTATATGCAGATGAAAAAAGGCATGCAGAGTATTCAGATCTGGTTCCAGGTGACAAAGTCCTGGTAAAACAAGAGCGGCAGAACAAGTTGTCGACACCATTTGCACCAGAACTGTATGACGTTGTAAGCAGGAATAACAGCAGTATTGTTATCAAGTCTCCTGAAGGTGTTCAGTATGAAAGAAATAAAGCCCACCTTAAAAAGTATGAGGCTGAAGCTGTTGATCCTCCTGCTGGAGAGAACGCTGTCGAAGTGGGACCAGACCCTACAGACCTTAAGACGGATTGTGGAGAAGCAAACATTGCTGCACCCACAAGACCTGTTCGTCATAAGAATTTGCCGGCGAAGTTTAAAGACTTTGATATGACTTGATTTATTAGAACTGTTTGTGTTTAGCTAGGACATTGTTGAGTCATTTCCTTTCTTTACTAGTAACTGTAAATTGCATTTATCAAGGCAGAGTCAAGGTTTTCATTATCTATGCAGTTACTAAGTTTGCTCTGATTTGTTCTAGCAGTTGTTAAGTATGTTTGCTTCCCATGTAGTGTTCCGGAAAAAGGAGGGATGTAGTGTATGTTCAGTGCATCCTACATGATGTATCTAGCAGTGCAAAGAGTGATGGGATGGTTATTATTAAAAGCATGGCTGATTAGATTCGGAGTGTTTCTGGTGTGGCTTTATAATCCTTTGGAATCGGTTTCAATACGCGATTAAGACACGACAGGGTGAGCGTCCAAACCATCAAACGGAAAATATATTTCAACTAAGAATAACGATTTAGTAACCTTTTATAAAAAAAAAAATGGATGGATAATTTTCCACTCCAATTGTAAGTGTCATTGTAATTTAATTAATTATTAATTTATTGTTATTCTAAATATTTATAATTAACTGATAATTAAATGCTAACAACGGCAATTAAGCAGCTGTTTTAGCTACTCCCTATATGTTATTATTTTGTGTTGTAATTTTGTTGTATTTGTGATGAATGAAATAAATAAAATAAAATAAAATAAAATAAAATAAAACTTCCTAAGCTCTGCTTCCTCCGCATATTTTTAAGCCGCGCAAAAGTATCCCTTCTTCGTAAACACCACCAATAGGAAATCCCAGTATTTCGAGATGCGCAAATCATATGCGCAATAACAATAGCATGAACAAGCCACGTCTGAGAAACCCTGGGGACGAGTTTGTGAAATCCTACTTCCGGGTTTTTCGAGAATCTTACCAAATATTCCATTCAAGACAAAATGGACTTTGCCAGAGTACAAACGAGGCCCATTCAAGCGACCTTAAAAAAGTATAACATCGAAATCAAAGAAAATGATGGACTAAATGAGAAGACGGGATTTTGGTGGCTTCGATTCACCTTCGATTACAAGCTTGAAAAAGCGATCGAAATACGCCTAACCAACTTCAAGTACAGCCCACCCTCCGCGTGGACATTAGAAGTCGTCAAATGCCAGTATCTGAGCATTACGTGCGCCGACGAAATGGTTTCGTTCGATATGGAAGACGACCTTGTCAATTCCCAAGAGCTTCGTCGATTAAACGATGTCACAGCCCACTCAGAGAAACTCCTCGAATACCTAGAAATTAATATTGTGCCCTTGGTGATTAAGAAGATTAAATATACGAGGTTCACTCCGCAGTTTTGTTTCTTCCTTAGCCATAAGTCGAAGGACAAACCTCTGATGCGCACATTTGTCAATGGCCTGAAATTCCTGGGCTATAAAACATGGCTGGACGAGGACAACATGCCGATGGCCGCTCAACTGCAAGGCGCATTAAAGGTCTCCATTGAAGAAAGCGACTGTCTAATAGCATGGCTGAACAAGGAGTATCTCGAGAGCGAGTACTGCAAAGCTGAGCTCCTGTACGCTAGAGATCTTGGCAAAATTATCCTACCCTTTGGTGTTTACGAAGAGATCGAGGGATTTTTTACGGGAGAATTTGAATTCTTAAGGAAATTTCATATTTACGACACGGCAACAAAGTCTTTCTTTGAAGTGCTTCGACGAATTGATGAATCCCTGTTTAACTTCGAGAGTCTTGCAATTTAATTTAGCGTTTATAGACTGTAAAGCCCAAACACTTTCGGCTTGATAAGGATGTTTAGCTGAAGTCAAAACGTGTTTAACATGCCGATGGCCGCTCAACTGCAATGAAAAAAGCGACTGTCTAATAGCATGGCTGAACAAGGAGTAACTCGAGAGCGGGTACTGCAAAGGTGAGCTCCTGTACGCTGGAGATCTTGGCAAAATTAACCTACCTTTTGGTGTTTACGAAGAGATCAAGCGATTCTTGACGGGAGAATTTGAATTCTTAAAGCAAATTAATATTTACGGCACGGCAACAACGTCTTTCTTTGAAATGCTTCGACGAATTGATGAGAGGCTTGCAATTTAATTTAGCGTTTACAGACTGTAACGCAAAAACACTTTCGACTTGATAATAATGTTTAGCTGATGTCAAAACTTGTTTTTAGCAAACATTTTAATCTTAAAATGTTTTTAAGAAATATTTTGTGGTGTTAAAATAAAATTGTATTCATGGAAGTTGCGGTCAAAACATTGATTACGTCACTTTGTGTTCTTGCAAGGTATGATGGTCTTGTTCGACCATGGTCATCAAGTCGTTCGATTAAAAGACAGTTATTCCCAATCTGGAGGCCAAAACAACGATTGTTCTCTCCCCTGAGAGAAACAAACCTTCAAATGCAAAACAATCATAATGTTTTGTCCTCCAGACAAAAAAGCTTTCAAAATGATGAAGAACGGCGTTTATTTTATTGTGATAGCACTCTTGGTTGCCGAGTTATTCAAAATTTAGATTTATGCAAATTAGAGGACTTGTGACGTCACAGTGGAAACAAAATTATGCAAAATCACAAAATATAGAATATCTTTGCAAATTCTAAGTCTGCAGGGTTGAACTTTTGCAGGGTGATGTGCTGGCAGAACTACACATTGTGATAGTGATTATGATATCACCATAGCGACACACTCATTGCCAGACCTCTACCTTACTGAAATGAAAAATTCCTTCTTTGTTGCTCCAGAGTCTAACAGACTTCCTCGTGCTTGTGCTGTGTAATGTCCATATTCGCTCACACCCACTGAATGAACATCGAGAGCAAATAACACTTATTGGGGAGGGAGACTCTGATCTTACCCTTTGGATGGAGAGGGCTTGGAGCCCATTGTGTTGCCATGGAATCATCACAGTGGACCATATCATCGAACTTTGTGGTGAGTATAACAACTGTAAAAAGGTTCAGTTCTATACAGAAAACATCTTCAGAGATATTTCATTTTTTGTGATTTTACATCATTTTGTGTCCACTGTGACGTCACAAGTCCTCTTAGTTCATTATCCCTCCTGCATACTCATTAGCATTAAGTTATGGGAAAGTCACCCCAGACGAGCAAGCTCGCTGGGGAAAACATGAAGAGTGCTAATAGAGTAAGCAGAGGGCCAGGGGTGGGTGGGTGGGTCGATTCCAACCAAAGTTAGGCAAAACTGACAACTATGAATAATTAACTCATGCTTATATAATGCGCACGAGCGCTAATGAATATTAATGAAGTATGAATAGTTCATTATCCCTCCTGCATACTCATTAGCATTTAGTTATGGGAAAGTCACCCCAGACTGCGCCTCACTATCGCCGAGGAATTCGCTGGCTTATCCCCATAACCAAAATAAATCCCCAACCTCACCCATCCTTAACGAAAATCACCCTAATTTCCAACCCTCACTAATATGCGAGCACGACTATAAAAGATGCCAACACATTTAAAATTATTTCTACAGAGCTAACTGGACAGGACACCCCCAAACGAATTAGTGAAAACCGAAATAGCACATTCAAGCTGAAGAAAACATTCCAGTAAATATTCACTAAAGTTATCTCTAACAAAACAAGAAAACCAAACTGTAACAACGCCAAAGTCTGAGCCAATCAGACATCGTCCAGCTTTACACCTTGAAACATGCATTCAGCGTATACATTCACACCATATCAGAAAGAAAGTAAGCCTAATGTTTAGAAAGCAAAGGTAAAACCTTGCAGGTCATTATACTGCTTGTAAACTTTTGTTAAATCCACCTCCAACGAAGACATGGTATCCGCTGCTCCACCAAGGCCAAGAACCTGATTCAACTTAATGTAATGACGTGCTGTCGACGAGGACTTCCATCCCACGTGATCCATGATCGTATCAAGCTTCGCCCCGGAAATAGCCAACGAAATTGCACAACCACTCCTTAGACCATGTAAGGTAACGTTCCGATTAACAAAAGCTGGAATCCGGCGAACATACGTCGAGAGCCGTGCCTGAGCGGTAGCCGACTCAAAAGGTGCCGGCAAAATTTCACCAGATGGGTTGAGGGGTCTAAACAAATATCCTTGTCGGATAGAAATTTTTAACAGGTCGCATACAGCAATGTAAACTTCCACTGCGGTAACTGGGCAAATAGTAGAATCTGGATGACGCTTGAGGGCAAAAACGTTCGAGGTTCCGTCTCGGAGGGACTTAGTTAATGTATGGTTAAAGAGTAGAGCCTTCTTTTCCGGGAAATAAAGAATCCCCTTTGTTTTCACTCGACCAAGATCTCCAGCTCTGTCACCACTAAAAAATTGTACCTTAAAAAAGGCCTGATCCCTTGCCAAAACAAATAACTGCACCGAAGAGCGAACATGTGAGTTCAAGCGCTTGGTTATTTCTGACGATAAAAGCACCAAATCCTGCAAAAAAAAAGGTTCAGCCTGTTTCTGCACGACTCTTGCACCGAGCTGTTCCTCCCTGACGGCTGATAAATAGGACTTAACCAATGGTGAAGCTGCAGGGTTGGCAATCCCCGGAAAAAGACTATCTGTTGCTGATCTCCCATACTTATTAAACATAGCCCTCAGTTTTCCAATAATCGAGTCAACGGAGCCATATGCTAAACGCTTAGGGCAAACACAAGAAGAAACCCTGTTCTCGCCAAAGAACGGGCAAGCAACCATGTGTACCACCGTTTTGCCAAAATTATCTCTCCAGATCAAAAAGTCTACTACGTCGTCTGGTATAGCCGCACAAATGTCCCTCTTAGAGGTGGTTTCCAGTAACTGCAAAAACTCCATCTCTAAAGCACTTCTCTGTTTTTGATAAGGAATAGCCTGCTGCTTAGCAACCAAAACTTTCTTCCGCTCCCTTATAGAACACAAATCGACAGGGGCCTTGAGGCTCTTCAAAGTTTTATATGATCTCGTCTGACGCTGGTAACGACATGCTCTTTCCCATCCTAAATGCCCAGAGGCTATATGGAGAGGATCCAGGTCTAAATCCATCCTTCGACGGAAGAAGAAGCGCATCCAGTGATCCCTTCTCGGCCACCAAAACATTGTTGCTGGACACCGCATTTAACAACGGCCACCACCCGGGTAATGGGGACATCAATGGTACCACCACCGTAACAACCGCATCTACCGATATGAGGAAACGCAAAAGAGGACCAATCAATGCAAATGGCGGGAAAATGTAGGCGTTGACGCGGTCACCATCACACACAGAGAGGTCTTGGTTAAAAACATTAACACCCGATGATCCTGGCGTAGGGTAGGGCGTAAAGTGCTTTAACGGATTTCCACTCCAGTCACGTTGAACGTTGGAATCCAACGACATCAAATCAAGATCATGGCCATTAATTCCACCAAAACTACGCTGGACGATTTCCCAAGACCTCGGAGAAAGCATGGCATCGGAGCAAGACAATCTTCTGGAAAACCAATCTGCCTCGTTCAAGTGAGAAGGAACAAAAGACATTTCTAGGGACATGTTCCTATCCACCAAGAACTGGAAAATCAATTGCGAGATCTGAGTTAACTTCCTAGAGCGTGGCCCACGGCCGGACCAAGCGTGGAGAACAACCATGCTGTCTACCTGAGCATCAATCCTGCAATCCGAAACGCTTTCAGGAAGTGACTGTAATCCCTTGAGGACGGCCCACATCTCCTTCACATTAATATGCTCATTTCGAACAGTTTCTTCCCAGTAGTCACCAACAGAAATTGTCCCGGAAGGAAGGTGAATTCCAACTCCCCAACGGAAGGACGAAGAATCTGACGTCAAGGAGATAGCTACGTGCCGTTCACTCCTCCACCGAATCGCCTTTTCCCAACTATCAAGGAACCTCCAAAACATAATTTCCTCTCTCAGATTCGGAGAGAAATTCACCTCACCACCTCCGGAAGCCTGCGAGATTGACGCCGCCATTTCTCTGATGTAAAATTTAGTCGCTGGGAAAGCCAAGGAGAATGAATTGCACTTCCCCATTAGCCTCTGCAAAGACTTCAAGTGGATAGTAGATTCACGCAAAAGTATCTGCTCGCGTAGCTGAGCAAACTTCATCTTCTTATCTTCAGGAATGCAAAAGGCCTGGGATACAGAATCCACTATCATGCCTAAATAACAAATCCTAGTTACAGGCCCAAGAACACATTTGGAGAGGCCCAAAAAATAACCGAGGTTTACAAGAACCGAACAGACTATATACAAAGCCGCCACCGCAGATTGATAGCTGTATTCCGACGTCCTCTCCGACAATGGGCGTGACCAAAACCCCTTCACAGCAAACAGTTCCCCATTCAAACGGTCATCAATATACAGAGAACATGCGACCCCCAAACCCCTGAAAAAATTTGTCGGACCCAAACCCACAGTCTGGTAAACAAACGGAGAATTTTTCCAACCAAAAGGAAGCGTAACTCCAACAAGCCACCACCCCAGCCACTCAATACCAAAAAACTGCTGAGAACTAGTAGAAAGCAAAATATGGTCATAACCAGACTTGTCATCAATCTTACTCATGTAGGAGTTGGGATACACGAAGCGAGGCACCCCAACCAGCGTTTCCAGTGAAAAGGGAGTGTCTGCCATCCACAAATTTAAAAACCGGGCATCAATGCATAACCTTGGCTTTTGCGGTTCAATCGTCATAGGAAGGACGAGATGGGGCGGCGGCACTTCAGCCACTTTACCCCAAACACGGATCGCCCCTGTTTCAATACGCTGTAAAATTGTTTCCGTAACAAACTTCAAAAACTGTTTGCAGGAGTAGTGATTCTTGAAAATCATAGTAGGGGGTTCCGCACTCTCATACTTTATGCCCATAAAAGCTCCCTTAAAGGGCTTCATGAACTTCTTGACATCCACCCCATGCTCCAACCATTCCAAGACATCCTTCGCAGGTTCGTACCCGGCCAAAATTTTTTCCCAGAGTTCAATTCGAGTACGAAGTTGACCCGAACGAAAGGAGTCCGGATCACGAAGCAACAGATCCCGTAAGATGGGAGTTTCCCCCGCAACAATGCCTTGCAAATGGGTTAAACAAGCGTCTTCTGAAGTCATTTTCTCCGAACTCGGATTACCCTCCCAAGACAACCATCGGATTTTGCCATGCTTGCTTCTTTCCTCCGCCTCTAACGGCATAAAGGTCATCGTATCTCCCTTGAGACGTTTTGACTTAGGCTAGAACCAAAACACCAAAAAAAAAAAAAGAGAATCAAAAGGACGTACTTAAATGGAGACTGCAAATCCGAGTTCGGAGGAAATGACCACCGTAGCCCGAGTAATCGGGCTCAAGGGCATGCCTAAAGGCAAAACGCTTGTGGGGTCATTCTCCCAACCTCGAGACCACAGACTAAAGGAAAAAAAATAAAACATCACATATTTAATAGTGTCTTTACACTTTATTATTGTCAATACAAATATCAAGACAATCCCGATTTCCATTCCAGAACAGGAAAACTTCCAATGATTTCACAATCTTAACGTTTATCTGGGCAAGAGCGCGAAATATGACCCGCCTTTCCACACACCCAGCACTTTCTCGCCGACGGCGGCCTGGGGCTGTAATTGGAGCCACGCCTTTGGTATGGAGCTGGAGGCCTACGCGTCCGTCCAGTGAACGAAGGTTGACTTACTGCCGCGTGCGGCTTAGTTGCCTTGGAAATAACCTTTGCCACCTCGGCCTCATCCTTAGACGCCACCAACTTTATTAACACCTGTTGAAGGCACGGGTTGCCTAATAAAGGACGGCACTGCCTCAGCACTACTTCAAATCGTAAAGCTCTTTCATCCTTTCTTTCCTTGGTGACATTAACCACTTCATCCAGGGCGGCGATCGCCGCATATGGATCAAAAAGAGCAGCTGGGCGCGAGATCACCATTTGGAGAGTAGACAGCGCGCACTCGATTGCCGATGAATCGATTTTCTTCTTCCACTCATCCAACTCCTTCTTGAGTGAACTGACCGTTGTGTTCGGAACCTAACAAAAGGAGAAAACGCCATATAACTCCTTGATATCCTTAAGCCAGTCCCTACTTTACACTGAGACTGTATCCTTCGAAATCACATATCCTCTTCCTTTAAATTTATTATTTCATACCCTGATGCAATTCCAAATTCCCAACATAAAATTACAACGAACCTTCGCATCAGTTCTCACAACCCGTAAAATAAAGCACACGGCCACCAAGTGACCTAGCGAAATAACCTCCTCTCCTCCACGAGGTCTGGTTGAAATGGATCTAACGCCTTCTATTTCCGCGAACAGACCAGACGCCCTGTTCATCGGTCCTCGACCGTTTTCTTTTTTTTTTTTTTTATTACTTTCTATCGCGCCACCTCGTGGCTCAGAGCATACCCACTGCTCAAATGGTCCTCGACCATTTTCTTCCCTTTTATTTTTTTTTTTCCATGCCACCTCGTGGCTCAAAGCAGACACACTGCTCAATCGGTCCTCGACCGTTTTTTCCTTTATTACGCCACCTCGTGGCTCAGAGCAGACATGCTGCACAATCGCTCCTAACCATTTTTTTTTAATAATTCTCCATTATTATTCCCTTTGACGCCACCTCGTGGCTCAGAACAGAAACAAACCCTGGCCGAGACCACACGCCCCGCGCCCTTCCCAAGGGACAAGTAAGAAAAAAGGGTGTCAATGGCATAGCTAATTTTTCCCGTCCCGAACAAAAAATAAGAAACAGCTCCCAAATATTGCAAACCCTAATTCATAAGAATAAACGAGAGCAACAGCAGAAAAACACAATATAAAACAACAACCTATCCCCCAACATTTGAGGAACCGAACCGCGGCGAGTCCAAAGGAATAAGTTAACAATCACGTGCTCGAAGCACGAAAATTAAGACCGGCTCCCGAGAAACCGGAAGGAAACATAAACAAGAAAATGCAACGTGATGCAACCAAAAAAAAAAATAATACCGACGAACCCCAGCTATACAATACGAAACCAAAAGGAAAACATTGCAGCGGACATATACCTCAAGGCTCACCGCCGAATTATCCGGCACATTCGTCCCCGCGGCGTTTCCCAGTGAAGAACTCTGGAGCACATTTTCGCCGCTCGCAGTTGTTCCCGATGTTGTCCCGGCACCAGCCTGAGATAAAGACGAAGACGGCGGAGTTGTTTGCTGAACAGAACCTTGAAGGGGTTGCAAAACTCGCTGAGCGCTCGACGGGACGTTCACGTCAGACGGACGCTCCGGGTTCGGTCATCTTGACACGGTTCCAACCAAAGTTAGGCAAAACTGACAACTATGAATAATTAACTCATGCTTATATAATGCGCACGAGCGCTAATGAATATTAATGAAGTATGAATAGTTGCATCAATCAAAATCTTGAATAACTCGGCAACCAAGAGAGCTATCACAATAAAATAAACGCCGTTCTTCATCATTTTGAAAGCTCTTTTGAACAAGCAAATAAAAAAAATTGTGTCATATGCACTTTAACTGAAGTGGGTCAATTGCTGTAATTGGATATAATACCAATTAGTTTTAGGATAATTCGCCCACATTGCCGGAAGTTGAACGAGATGGAATAATCGCGAGAGACTTAGGATTATGTTAAGTTATATGTTGAGGTGACGTTTTCGTCTGCGTCGCCGTCGTAGATCTTAAAAGTCCCTAATAACTGCGATGATCAGCATCTTAACTATGTATTCGTTTGTAACTACTTGTCTTTGATAATTTCAACCGCTTGCCCCCTCGCTAGCTCTATTGCCTTCAGTTGTTCGGTTAAGTTAGCCACGATTTACGGATTTACGTCGATTCCTCTTCACTTCTCCACGAATCAAGTTGACCGACACGAACTTCAGCCTACGTAGCAGGCGGTTTTGCGAATTTTAGACGCGTTGACTTTTAAATATGGCCGCGTGAAAACCTGGACCGAAGTCAAACGAGAACGCGATAGGAAAAAGGCCGAGGAGGAGTGAGAAACCGCCGGCAATCAACCCCTCGACATTTTCGAAACCCCCGTTCCTCCACGGACGGAGAAAGTATCGTTCCTGATTGGCTGATAAAGTGTGGCTGCCTGTCAGTCAAAATTTACTGCTCCCTTTCATAAAAGTGTAAAGTCAAAAACAGAGAGGAAAGACATAAAACCAGTAAACGGAGGTGAAATTTTGACGGTCCTTCCCAAGGGATTTGGCAAAAGCTTTTCTGAGTGGCGAAATGTGATCCTTTTTCGGATCATCCCAGAGAAACGCACCCTTAAGGCGGCGAAATACGAGATACAAAAACCCTCAACTTGGCGCGCAACATTGTTTCGTTGCAACTTTTGGTCGTTGTTTCGCGTTTTTCACCTTGCGTGATCAACTTGACCCGCAACAAAAACATTTGTTGCGGATTGAAGAAATGCAGGGCGTTGATTGGTTGATTTGCTAGTACACGAGCACATTTGTTGCGCGACAAGTTGTGAGCTTGTTGTGAGCTTGATGATATCACTGGACGAAAAAATGGATTTACTCGAGTTTGCGAGTTGAGCAAATGTGTGGCAAATTTAGGGGTCTAAATTTGCTTTAAATTTGTTTGACAGGTAAAGTCTGCGCAAACTTGGATGTTTGTTTTGTAGGAATTTGTGTGCAAGTGTTAAGGATATGTAATTATTTGCTTGGCATTTGCGTGCTATGCAAATCTTTAACGTTTCCACAGATTTGCTCAAATTTGCTTCACCGCAAGGATAGAAGTTTGACTTCAACCGCAAATGCAAGCAAACATGTCGCAAAACCAATAATTTGCATTATTGTTTGAACTGATTTTCAAAGGATCAAAATACGTACATTTGCATTTTATTTCTTCTCTTTTGCAATGGGAGCAAAAAGGAATGAATTGCCTGAATATGACTTTGTTGTAAATTTGCAAATTTCCTTGCTATAAATATTTATATTTACCTGGGAGCAAATATGGTGATTTACATCATCTTCGTTTTGTTGTCATAGGCAATGTGCATATGATATTTGTTACACATTTTACTGCTGTGGCAAACTTTCAATTTTTACATAACCGTTATATTATTGAACGAAAACTGCACTGGTATTCGGAAGCTTTTGAGTTTCATCAGCGGCAACGTCCTACAACGAAACCAACCAATGGTAAAGAAAATGCTTGGGCCTTCCTCGTTTCCAGGATCTTTGCTGAGGGGCGACCAAAATGGCGGACAAGGCGTGCAATTGTCCGCCATGTTGAATCAACCTGCCAAAAAGACCCTGGAAACGAGGTTTTGTAACGATGCAATCGGTTATCGACGGTTTGAAATTCGCGCTGGCGATCATAGGCAGCCCAAGTTCGCGTCACTAGAGAGCGTGTAATAATTAATTACTAGTGGGAAGATGACCTTTGAGTGCAAGCGGTGTTGCGTTAGAGGCAGCCGTTGAGAATTTAAACGCGTTAGAAGACTTTGTATGGGAAATAAAATACCGTCGATTATGAAGCCTAAAAAACGCTCAATTTAACGTTCATTCAATCATAGGCAGCCCGGCTCGCGTTACTACAGACAGCCGTTGAGAAATTAAACGCGTTATAAGACTTTGTATAAAATACTGTCGATTATGAAGCCTAAAAAATGCTCAATTTAACGTTCAATCAATAAAATGAATGAAAATGACTCACCTCTGGTGTATTCTTGTGCCTTTTGGAGCTTATTTTACCGTTTAGGGAAGTCCATATTTTCACTGTTCTAAGACGAAGTCAAGACTGCACACTTAGATCCCGACCGTTGTCAGCTCAGGCGGTTTGCGACTCGAAAATCCATCCCAGCCAAGATTTTTTCACGCAAAGCTAAAGCCCCATCATTTGCGAACCTCGGTGAATGTTTCGTCGTCAAAAATCCCCACACACTTGGCAGGAAATGAGCATTTTCTGCTTCCGATTGCACGATAGCTGATGAATTTGACAGCTGCTGATAACCGAACAGGACACGGACCTTGGGTCCGAGGTCAAATTAACTCCACCCGATGAGGTACAGTCTTTCATGGCTGGGGAATCAGGCTGTCAGGCGTAAACAATGGCAAATTTGTAATCAATTTCTGATAGTCTCAAGTTCGGCAGGCGCATTCATGGATTCGTTAAATGGTCGTTAAGACGCATCTATGCATTCTTTAAATGGTCGTTAATAATGCTCTTATTCGGCTACCAAGGAAAGACGTTCAATATAATGTATTACACTGGCATTTGTAACCACTCTATAGGCTTGATAATTCGCTATATCGCCCCCTTGACGCAGTATCTTACTTACTCCACGAGCTTGCCACAGGATACTTTTGATTAAAAATTACGTTTTTGTGGATAACCCATTCGCGTTTTAAGCTTTAAACTATTTTTTGTTGAAAATTCAGATAAAGTAGAAGTCTTGAATTTGTTGAAAAAAAAAATTAATTTTGGACAAAATAGGCTCTTGAAGGTCTCCAGTAACCTTGATTCGGAATTCCTAACCAAATCAGGTTCAAGCCGATAGATGGCATTGAGAGAAGACAAACTGTACCGGATGTATTAATATGGCATTTTTGTATGTTTCAAAGATTTTTACTGAAGTAGGCAGTTTGCAGCAACTAAAATTATAGCGAGACAAATGCAAATCGGCTTCCGCCCATGCTTTGTTAATATGCACTGTCGCCTACCGTGACGTGTAGATATTCAAATATTGACTGCAAAGAAAGATTCGGAAGCTCTCAGCATTTTTAATCAGTAATTGATATATTTTTTGTACTTAAGCAATTCAGTAGGCAGATGATCACCCTATTTATGAGATGGTTTGGGTGCGTTCGCTATATCTCTTACTGAAATTACATCAGTTTCCAAACGACTTATGCAGTAGAGAATGGAAATCTGTTCAAATAAAAAGAAAATGTAAATATTAAATTTTCTCTCCGTCTCTGGTCTATATTCAACGAGTTCACTATGAATAAATTTTTAAAGTTTCAAAGAGCTTTTCAAGCACTGAACACAGGATATAAGTGGATGTAAACAAAGAAGATGGTCGAAACAAGATAAATTTCTGTTTTAAAGATTGAAATTCAAATGCTACAGCGGCGGCGATTGACCCAGAATTCACTGATCTTCCATTTAGGCGGACATAAAATCCAAAGTTCTTTTTAGTGTTTCAGTACGTGTTACCTATTATTCCAGGCGACTCATCTTTGTAATGTCGAGACCCTCTTTAGGCACACCTCTATATTGCAGACAGTTCACTTGTTCACAAAGGGAATCACAATTTTTCTGATCTGCACCTCTATAATACGGATACATTCGTAATATGGACGCTCGATCTGCTCTGCCCAGTTGATTTGAGGTTCCACCGTGAGTGGTACTACCAAGTTGGATTCGTTCAAATTGAAAGAAAATATTTTAATGCAACTTTGATCCACTAGGAGATTATTGAGGACACGATCGAGGTACGGACACTCGGTCTGAAATCCTTATACTCTAATGATTTTAGAAATAGAAAACATGTACCGTGTTTCTATCGAGTCGGAGTTATAGAAACACGAGTGAAAGTTTGGGAGAACGAGAAATGCTGTGTGGGAACACGAGCCACAGGCGAGTGTTTCCACAGCTTTTTCGAGTTCTCCCAAACTTTCTCGAATATTTCTATAACTCGTTATAGTACACGGAGTACATGTTTTCTATTTCTTTTAGGAAACAACAAGACGAGGAAAAGGAAACAACTTGTTCACTCTAATTATCAAAATGTAAATTCTCTTTGCTCGCGCCATCACTACGTCAACAGCTCGTGCTAGTTCTGCGTTTCCATCGAGTTATAGAAACACGATTTTTAACCAATCAGCGCGCCTATTTTCTTAGGACTGTTTCTAAATATTGACATTAGAGTTATCACACAGTCCATGTGGCGTAGTTATACGTAGTACTGATCTGTATTTACTCGACCTTTGCGCCATGTTTAGGAACAAGATTATCAAACAAGTTTTGTTGACGCAGACTTGAATTAAAGCAGTGCCTCTGTTGTGCACTATGAGTATCTCTTCAAATTTCTGCGGAAGAATTGTTGAAATTGATCTTGGACAATAGAAGATGAAGCTTACCGCTTTCAGCTTTCCATTACTAGCCGTGGGTTTCTTGATAACCACGCCATCTTATCATGGAGTTTTGGGACAAACATCAAACACTTCAGCAGCTTTGGCGGTGCTATCGAACTGTCCCAAAAGTCAGTGTCTGGTAAGTTCACATACGTTTTTAAGCAATTTCAGTGTAATCCTGTCTCCTTTTTTTTTTTTTATGATCAAATGATTGCTCTCGTTAATCATATCAGACAGACGCTATTTCTTGCCTTGCGAATGCTGGAGGAAACCCAAATGACGAAAGTAAGTCAACTTGAGTTATTAATTAGTTTTCGCCGGGAATAAGGAAGTAAGTAAGCAAGCAAGCAAGTAAGTAATTTGAGCGAAGGCTCGTTTGAATGCAAATGTGCAACAAAGGATTATTTTAAAGAAAGTAACATCAGTGAATGAAATGTTTACGTTACAAAAATGGAACGACAATGCCGTTAAATTTTTTGCACAGAATACAGCTGCATTCAAGCAAAGTTGATAGAGATATCCGTTTCAAATTTCTCCTGAAAACATTATATTCTCTGATGTTCTAATGTTGTCGGAAAGATTGTTCCAGTGTTTGGCCGCTTGATAAGTAATGGAGTGAAGCATAAAGGCGTGAATTTGGTATTGAGAGGAGCAGCTTAAATTGGCCGCGAAGACTTTATTCACTTCTTCGCAAGATGAACATTTCGCGAATATTATTCGGTACTTGGTCATGAATAATCTTGTAGACCAAAATAAGGGCTTGCTTGATGCGTCGATGTTCCAGGGAATCAATATTTCCAAATTAAATTAGGTAGTTTTCCTTCACTCCTTCAGCCGATTGAAAATTCAAGCATTTTATTATACCGCTACCGCTAAACAGCTCTAAAGAAATATAGCTTTTAGATAAGAGTCACGGTCTTGCCAATTCAAAGATCCTCTCAGCCTCGCGCAAAACTAATTGAAAACATATTTACTTTTCCATTTCAGGCCAAGCAAGGAAACTGGAAAAACTTGAGAAGGAGGTATGCCTTTTATCGTTGAGAATGAAATGAAATCACGGTAACTTTGAGGAAAAAATTCTTGTTTCCATCGCTCTCCTAACCTTTCCCGTCCAGAAGTGAATGTCGAAACAGTTAAGAAAAAATTTATGGAATATAAGTAGCTGTCCCTGCTTGTCTTTAGTGTAAGGTTGACCAAGAAATGAGTAAAAAGAGTGAAAAGTAAAATGATTGCTTAAATTGTAACCGTGGTCAAACCATGAGAAAAAAAGCTCTCTATGAATTCCCTTGGTTTAAAAGTCGAATAATTAATTTTACATTGGGTTTTTTTTTTGGATTACTTTTTTTTACTTTTATATTTATTTTTTGTGTTTTCAAAATCAAGGTGGCCTCCTTAAAAGCACTGTTAGCTAGAGCTGGGAAACCTTCTGGTTTCGCTGTGCTCGACAGCAATGGCCGCTTGAACCAGAGTCTCCTTGCGGCAGGTTACGACAAATACTCTTTGTACGACTTGGGCTGGCAGTCTCTTCACATGGCGGCCGCTGCTGCCTGCAGAGGAAGCACCAGTTCAGGGGGCTCTGGCTGCTGTCACAACGTCGTCCTTGTGCGTAACGCGGCTGATAAGAAGACCTGTGCTCAGATTTGCGCCCAGTCTCCGTTTCGCAACTGTGACGCAGAACTTTCCATTCATGGAAAAACAGGAAAAGCCACTCACAACGGAGAGCAGATTGGCTCCTTCTACAACTATTATTGCTCTGAACCGTTCGGCGGAGGGAGTGAGGTGTCACGCTCTGTTAGTGACATCACTCGGTACCCAGACCCGTATCCCTACTACAGCTTTTGCTGTTGCCGGAAGTAAAAGAAAGAGTGTAAACACAACGTGTTTCCTAGTTTTGATGTATGCTGTGATACTTTGAATAGCGTTGTCTCTTCGGTTTGAGGGTAATAAAGGTGTCACAATTATTTGTTGTGATTTTTACTGCCGAATTTTTGTTTTCCGTTTCGCCTTTAAATTGACTTGCGTAAGTTAAGCCCCCATAAATAATAGATCATTATAATGGAGAGGAATACAATTTATTAATGCAGAAAAAGAGGCAGTACTAGGAAACAGTTTTGCTTTCGAGATAAATTGGTTGCTTAGTCCTATTTTAGAATTGATTGTTCTACTGTCCAGACTTAGTAGTTCGGACAACACATCTTCACCCAGCTTCCTGTACCTCCCTTTTTAATTCCCTCCGCGCATTCCTCCTTCCTCTCTCCCTCTTCGCATGCCACCTCCATGCTAGACTGCAAGCCGTCTCCCTTTTTCTGGAATATATTCTGTATGCGATCTAAATTTTGAACTGAACATTATTAAATCTGTTAATAGAAGCGCACTAAATATTAGAAGAACAAATTTTCTAACTTGGACAGCCGTACCTGCATGATCCCCTCTGATATTAAACATTATAACTCTCATCCCTCTGTTACGACTGCTTCCTTTAAAAATTTCCGGTCTTGACCTGGACGTAACCAAGATGAAATGAAGAGGCTATTAATATATGCTAGTGAGTTGTAAAGCAGAGAAGCTAAATTTTGCCCTAAATCTCTCAAACGGGACTTCCGGTTATCAGAATACCAACTATTGGAGGTATATGAAAAACGAGCACCAAAGCCAAAATTTGTTGCTCAGAGTAGACCCGCGCTCTACTTTTCGCAACAACTTTCTTCAACCCGCAACAAATGTTTTTGTTGCGCGACAAGTTGATCATGCAAGGTGAAAAACGGGAAACATCGACCCAAACTGGCATCGAAACAATGTTGCGAGCCAAGTTGAGGGTTTTTGTATCTCGTATTGCGCCGCCTTTAGTATCACACCTTTGAGAACTATCACCTGGGATAAGATTAAAGAAGCTGAAGGATGAGAGCTCACGGCAACCTCTCGTTGGCGGCTGCCAGATGTATGCATTGGGAAGCACCAGCTAGTTTCCCCGGCATCGGCAGAAAATGCGCTGCATGGACAAGGCATTTCTCAACGTGCTGAAACGAAAAGTCTAATAACTTCCACAAAAATTTGTCGGCTATATATATCATTGTCGACGAATCGCTCACAGTAGAAACACGGACAGGGAAACGTAAACGGTAAGCTGAAATTTCACTTCGATCTTGTGTTCTTTCCCTAGCGAATTATTGTAGTACTGTACGGTACTATAAGTTAATTTATGCCTTTACATTTATGATTCCGCTAGTTGCACTGCAGTAACTAACCAAAAAATTGGCAGAGGTATCTTTTCCAGTACTTGTCAGTCCAGCGAACGCAAAAAGAAAAGAGACTTCTGCTAGCAGGGAATAGCCGAACTTTTCAGGAACTAATTTGAAGAGAAGGAGATGAAACTAGGAAATGAAATAAAAATCTGCCGGTGTGCGCTCTCGTTTTACATAGAACTTGGTATTTGGTCATTTCACGTTGCACATTTGTAGACAAATCCGAAGAAGTGTACAAAATTTCAAAACGCATGTCTAGAACAACCGTTTTCCTTTTTAAGTGCCAATTTTTACTGACGTTCTTGTTGAGGTCCGCGTTATAGATTTTAAAGTCCATTATCACAAAAAGAACGCACCCTTGGACAAACCGAGGTCATGCTAAGTCTTCTATCCTCTAACGCCTGCTTTCTTCCCACCTATTGCCCGATACTGTTTTCACACGGCCTCGATGCCCAAAAATTTGGGAGTCCCCGCAGCTTTGGATTGGGTGAAGCGACGTTATAATACGTGCGCGAAAAAATTTACACGTACGTGTGAAAATTACGCTCAGCCCTTAGCTCATTGATGATTGTTTAATCGAGAAATTCTTGTAAGTACATGTAAATTTCCCTCACGAATTATAACCAAGTGAAGCTATGATCCTCACAGTTATGAACGCAAAGTAGAGAAGCCTGAAATTTTCAGGACTTCAACGGGGTTTGAACCCGTGACCTCGCGATGCCGGCGCGATGAATTAGATAGCGAATTACAACGTCACTGTTGTAGTTCGTTTTCACGTCATTTACATACATACATACATACATACTTTATTCGTCCCAAATGGGCTTTTCAGAATAAAGAAATAACTAATGCTATATACAAGAAAATTAATTAACAATTAACTAGTAAGATGACATAAACAAACCGATTAATTGTTAGTGAACAAATTAATTAATGAGATAAAAACAGCGTAAATCGAGCAATTATATTTATATTTTTAGTTGAGCATTGTAAGGTAGTAGCCAAAACGCGGGGCCGGGGTCGGGGTCGGGGTCGGGGTCGGGGTCGGGGTGTCCTTTTTTTTTTTAAATGTCGTTTCAATTTTTGTAGTTATTCTCCCGTACTGTTATTTTCTATTTTATTTACCACAGCAAGTTTGCATGAGTTGAAAGGTGACTTTTTATTAGAAATTCAGAAATATATAAATCGAAACTGCAAACGCGCAAATTACTTTTTTCACTTTCCTCCGATCAAGAACGTTATAATTAAAGACAATCAATAGAAGAAATCAAACCATAAGATCGTGTAGATTAGAAAACACAAATTGTACTATATTCAAGAAATCAGTTGCATTCTTCTTTTTGCCTATGGCCGGCATTCCAAAACATTAATCTATTTCTGTAATATTTTCCTTTCAGTCGACTAGTTCAACGACACATCGATCGAGCAACTAGTACGAATAAAAATCTGAAAATCTACAGGATAATCGGTGGCGTGATCTTGCCTTAAAGTAGTGCCTCGTACGTCGGTGCGAATCACCTAGTGACACTGAAGACTCGCTGAGCTCCAAACTTTAATACCACATTTCAATGTTTACTTCGTAAGAAACTTCTCCGCAATACAATTAAAACGAAACAGAACATAGCCATAATTCCACTATGGTCGTCACGCAAACGTTCTCAGTTGCTTGTTTTCGCAAAATTGTTCTAAATGTGGTTGTGCTTTTCCTCGTACAATTGGATTCGACCCCTTGAAGTCCGAATAGAATTGGCTAGCAAGTTCCTGTGGGACTGACTTTACTACAAACCGTTTGTGGTAAATCAGACAACAACATTGACAACAACACGAACAAACAAGCAAAAAGAACGTTGCATGACTGCGTGACGATCATCGTGGAACTGTGATTCTGTTGTTTTTTTTTAACGAAGTGAATATTACGATGGGACTCTGTCTGGCAGTTAGCGTGTATTCCATAAACTCCAATTTTAGCAATTTCGGAAATTCTCTTAATTTCGAACAACAAACTTCGATTTTCGGAAAGACGAAAAAACAAAGTACGATTTTAAGAAAAACTAAAATGCCCCTTAAGAGCTTTCATAGCTTCCGTAGGTTCCTCCATTGCCACCATAAATGACAGTCATTCGAGAATGACGACAAAATGAAACAAAATTTTGGAAAAAAAGGCACCCCGACCCCGACCCCGACCCCGACCCCGACCCCGACCCCGACCCCGACCCCTACCCCTACCCCGACCCCGACCCCGACCCCGACCCCGGCCCCGGCCCCGGCCCCGCGTTTTGGCTACTACCGCATTGTAACTTGTTGTGAAACGTCAATCAGTAACGGCCTACCATCGCATAATAAATCAGTTATTATTTGTTTAAGGTAGGTTTTAAATCTTTAAATCTTGAAGTGATTCGACGAATTGATGAATCTTAGCGCATTTTTTCATAGTTAGTAGACATAGGACACCTGCGAGATAGGGGCATTAAGATTTGCGATTTTCGCCTTCTTTTAGACCGGGTTTTTCGGTTTTTGCGCCGAAAAACTTCGCTTTCCCATTTTAAGAATTTGATTTTCGGTTTTCGGCATAGATGAAAGTGTTTTTTCGGATTTGGTATCCTATGCAGTTTTCGGTTTTTCCTATTTGGTGTAGGGTTTCGGTTGGGTCCAGAGCTTTAACAAACACTTTAAGTGAATGAGAATTTTAGCATTAATCAGAGAACAGGACCGAAGCAATCGAATACTCTATTTAATTTTCACAACAATTTATAACTGTCATTGTTAGTTTGTAAGTATTCTGCTCGATTAGAATATTTAACTACTATTCACCGAAGTGGAGGTCACGGCTCGGTAAATATCCACCACTAGCGACCACTAGCCACCGTCGACACTGAGAAAGTACTCTTACGTCTGTGGTCCTTGTTGTGACTTGATAGTGTATTCACAGGAAATCCACCATTACCGTGTGATGACTCCTTTGTTGTCATGGCAACCTACTACGTCATATCAATGACCGCGTCTTGTTAAGCGATCTGGTACCCTAAAATTGATGTTACATGAAACAGTGTTGCAGAATTATCCTTCTAATAAGAAGTTACCTCCAAAATATTGAAACAGGCTTGAACCACCTGGGACTGAAATTGACTAAAGTCAGTAGTGACGACTCGGTCTTTATGACCAGCTAAAACTATTTCGAAGTAACTGTTTTACAGCTTGTCTAATTCCTTTCATTTTCCAGCAATAAAGAAAAGGGTTGAGTAGCGAATTACAGAAAAGAAGTATTCCGGTACTGTTCCCCAATACTTTCCAGTTGTAACTAATTCCATAAAGAGGTTCTCCACGCGAAGCTGTAACAGCAATTGCAACGGTTTAAGGCAGATAGCATATTACTAAAAGGGAATGAACCCAAATGGCATTGAAAATTAACTGTCTTTTTGTACCGGTTTATATTTAACACTGAAAGGACACGAGGATTTGGGCCCTGAATTTGTGCTGGGCTAGTTCCCAGGACTTCTCTTCTTTGGGAAGAAGAGATACTCTGGAAAAGAGGTTGTATTTTCACCTGGCGGTATCCAAGGATTAGATATATCTTAAAGTAACAGCAAGATGAAATAATTATACATGTGAAAATATACCCACAGCCCCATAAAAAGAAAACTCGTTTGTTCCAGTAATAAGTGAAGGTAAAAGCGAAGTTCGCAACCCAAGAAATTGTCACAGAGAGGCGAACGCGCGGCAAAGTAACAACTTCTCGGTATCTCAACCTAAGCTGCAGAGCAAGCAGTCTGTCCACACTTATTGCAGTCAAGGTGGTGATGGACTGTCCACAGAGGACTGTACTCACAGCGAAAGCCAAGCCTTCGCTCTTACTACACAAACTCCAATTCTTTTCTTCAACTGCCATACGATAAACGACAAATAGCGGTAGAGAAACGAGTCCGACACAGAGGTCCGTGATGGAAAGACATCGAAAAAGGACTCTAGATGGCCTGTGGATAGAAGAAACTTTGGGAAGAACAACTAAAATCAGGAGATTCCCACAAATCATAAGAAGTGAAATAACTGAAGATGTAGTAGTCTGTATAGTACTGTATTCGAATCCGGTGACAGGCTTCCTATAACTTACAGCTTCCGAACACGCAGATAAAGAAACTTCATCTTGGTTGCCGTGCACCGTAGATACCGTAGAGTTGAACATTATTGGATGAGGTAGCTACAGACGAACTGCAACAACCACTTGAATACTTTGCTAACGCAATTGTTTACATTTTAAAAGTTGAAAACTACACCTGTCAGTCGACTGTTCAGTAGCGAATAATTTACGCACGTGCAGGTGTTTGCGTCTAATCACAGTTTTATATATATACCGATTTGCTTGACATAAACAAGCAAAGTTGAGAAACTAAAAAAGCAAACTAATGACATAATCTCGGAAACACATCTGGAAATTGTTTTGCATGGAAAAATTGATTATGGTTTTTAAACTGAAGTGACCTGATCTAAAATTTATCTAATGAAACACTTAAATGGACGTTCAAAATTGTTTTCATTCATATTGTACACTTGGTTTTTACATTTCCGGACAAGAAAATTAGGCTTCCACTCAAATTTTAAATTATCAGCTCACAATCAACTTTCCAAACAATGATAATTAGCTTAGGTACATTGATCAGAAACAGTTTTTTGTAAACCATTTGCGTTTTTTGTGGTTGAAGGAAATTAGTAAAAGAAAATGACATACAACATATTTTAACTCCGTTTTCATACAGATGAATGATTTTCCGAGATCTGTGTAGTGCATTTGAAATTTTGTGCACCATCACTATTAGATTTTGCTTTCGGAAAACGTTAATTTTCCAAACAAACTCGCAAGATGGGTGCTCGTTTGAAGCTTGTCATTTATTAATTAACACCAATTCAGTGGATTTTCAAAACAACTTGAGGCGAGGACTCAGGCTCAAATACGGAAGGAACCGCAAATTATTTGCGTGTCACTTAATAAGAATAAGGTCTATTTTATTTAGACTCATTTTTGAGAGAACGCCGAAAAAAGGCCACATTTCAAATGCAAAATTTATGATCACCTCCAGACCACTTTATGTTGTCATTGTCAAAATGAATTTTAATCTTAGGCTTAAAAGAAACTGTTATTATTAATTATCCGACTTCTGTTAGTGAAGTAGCCGACGCTTTTCCCTGGGCTGTCGACACTTGTGGTGAAACCCCTGAACATTAGAGCATAGCTGAACAAGGAGTATTTCGAGAGCAAGTATTCGAAAGCCGAACACCTGTACGCCAGCGATCTTTGCAAAATGATCTATATTTTAGTGTTCATGTAGTAATCAAGGGGTGGATATTTGAGTTTGCAGTACTCTAGCTTAGTGTTAAGTTCTTTTCAGTGGTAAGTGTTTTCATGATAGATTAAAAAATGTTATTGGTTTCACTATTAATGGCAGTTCCCCCGGCAGTTTCCCAGCAAGGTCAGGGTTGTTATTTTATAATTAACAGATCGCTTAGAATAAAGGGGGTAGTTTCTAAAGAAACTGTGGTGCTGCGTCGGTGGGGAAGTAGTATACAAAAATTTGGTTTTATCAACGGAGTTGATAATGTAAATTGACCACCGTACAGGGATTCTAAAAGCTGACGTTTCGAGCGTTAGCCCTTCGTCAGAGCGAATCGAGGAATTTTGGGCTGTGTGTAGTTTTTATAGTGGAGTGGGAGCTACGCTATTGGTTGTAACATGGAATTCTGTCATTCCATTCACCCTTACTTTCCATCCTCATAATCACGCAGTCAAAAGTATCATTCTTAATAACTTTAAATTACTCCAAAATGATCCCGAGACTGGTAGAATCTTTTCGCAATCTCCACTAATTTCATTCAAACGCGACAAAAACGTAGGCAACTTTTTAGTTAGAAGCGCACTCAAAACTAACGAGCAACCAGGCACTTTCAAACGCGCGAGCTCACGATGCAAAACTTGTCCTTTCACTCTTAACTAGGCGACCGATTCCACGAACACCTTCGCGATGTTGAGAAGAACGACAAGGATGCATCTAAGCCAGTCACTCGTTATTTTTATCTCCCTAGCCACTCCAAACATTACATGGCCATCTGCGGCCCTTCTCTACATCAAGGTACGACGGAAAGCCGCAACAATCTGGAACAAAAATTGATCTTCCAAATCGGCACCCTTAATCCTCACGGTATTAACAAACACTTTTCATTTAACTAATGTAATCCTATTTTTCACGTTGCCATGTTACCACCAATAGCGCCGGAAGCTGCCACTCCACTATAAAAACTACACACAACCCATAATTCCTCCATTCGCTCTGACGAAGGGCTAACGCTCGAAAAATCAGCTTTTAGAAATCCCTGTACGGTGGTCAATTTACATTATCAACTCCGTTGATGAAACAAAATTTCTCATAGAAACTCGTTTCTAAGGTTCTATTTGCTCTTTAGTACCCACGATCAAAACATGTCTTCTCCTATTTGAGAATGTTCTTTTTCTGTATTTCCTGCAAATAACTCAACTTCATTCTTTGGTCTGTCCTTTCGGTTCCAGGACGAGAAAGCGGTTCTCTTTGATGTAAAAACAAAAGGCTTTTACATAGGTTTCACTTTTCCAACGCCTTGCGGTGAATGGTAAATTGGTAAAAGTGGGAATCGTACATCTGTCTTGGCACAGCACTTTGCCACCTGCGTTTAATAATTTATGTAGTAGGCGGAGCATTAAGCCCTTCCCCCTCTTCGTGTAGTCCTTTGTTTTGATTTTGTTATGTAACAATCATAAATTATTTTCCTCTGTGCGTATACTGTGTGACTAAATTCTCGATATTGTAACCTGTTTCTTGAAATTTTCGTAACTTGTCATACTCCGATCGTGCTAATTATAATCTGATGTCGCCAAACCTGTAAAATACTGTTTCAAACAAACGATTTTCTCTCATGTGAAAAATATGTGAGCTCATGTAGCTGACGCGCAGGCGTAGTGCGTCTGGCAGGTGTTATTTTGGCGCGTGATTGGCACTTAACTGACCGGTCAAACTAAGAACATTTGAAAAATAGAGTTAGCTGAAGGAGAGCTGTAAGGCCGACCCAAGTACAGCAGATAAAGAAGTAACCCAACAAGATTATTGAGGAGTCTTCCATTCCCCCAATATTTCCTTCAACAATATGCAGCATAAAAATTTTGAGTGTGAATTGACAACGCCTGTTCTTTTTGGTGATTCTGTAAAGATGTCGGTTAAATAGAGGTGATTAAGAGCTGTAGAATTCTGGCCAATCATTTCCACGCCTAATTTCATATTAAGTGTAATTGAGGAGGGTTACAAAATACTATTTGTGTCTATGTTGCCGGTAAAATCCGTTGTCAGGTTGAATCCGTTCTTACCAAGGTTAAACTGGTGATCCCCATTTTACCTAGGTTGAATACACACCGCACTCAGATGAATTGAAGAAACGTTTGTTTGGAGCCTAAATTAAGCCTAGAGAAAAATTAGGGTCAGGTTAGGATTAGTTTTGGTTATTATACATGAATATCAATTGGCTTTTATACAAAAGTAAATAATGAAAAGAACTGTGTTGGGTTGAGCTTGCTCGTCGCTGTAGTGCAGTGGTATCACCAGTTTAACCTTGGTAAGAACAGATTCAACCTGAGAACGGATTTCACCGGTAACATACACGCAAATGGTATTTTGTAACCCTCCTCAATTATACTTAATATGAAAGTAGGCGTGGAAATCGTTTGCCAGAATTCTACAGCTTTTAATAACCTCTATTTAACCGACATCTTTACAGAATCACCAGAAAGAACAGGCGTTGTCGATTCACACTCAAAATTTTAATGCAGCATGAGCTTCTGAGGGAATGGAATACTCCTCAACAATCTTGTTGGTTTACTTCTTTATCTGCCGTACTTGGGTTGGCCTTACAGCTCTCCTTCAGCTAACTCTATTTTTCCAATGTTTTTAGTCTGAACGGTCAATAAAGTGCCAATCACACCTGACAGAATGACACCTGCCAGACGCACTACGCCTACGCGTCAGCTACACGATTTCACATATTTTTCACAACAAAGAAAATCGTTTGTTGGAAACAGTATTTTACAGGTTTGTCGACATCAGATTATAATTAGCACGATCGGAGTATGACATCTTTAAAAAATTTCAAGAAACAGGTTACAATATCGAGAATTTAGTCACACAGTATATGCACAGAGGAAAATAATTTATGATTGTTACATAACAAAATCAAAACAAAGGACTACACATCGAGGGGGAAGGGCTTAATGCTCCGTCTACTACATAAATTATTAAACGCACGTGGCAAAAGTGCTATGCCAAGACAGCTGTACGATTCCTACTTTTACCAATTTACCATTCACCACAAGGTGTTGGAAAAGTGAAACCTATCTATCTGTCCTGAATCCGGCCTGGAATCGCAAGAACAGACCAAAGAATGAAGTCGAGTTATTTCCAGGAAATATAGAAAAAGAACATTCTCGAATTGGAGAAGACAGGTTTTGATCGTGGGTACTAAAGAGCAAATAGAACCTTAGAAGAGAGTCAATAGACCCTTCCACGGTTTTTGGCCTGGGAGGGGGGGAAGGGGCAATTACGGCTAAATTTACAGTAAATGTATGGGATTTTGGCCGACTTTGAACCGCTGTAGCGTCGCTAAAAAGACACGGATTTCCACAGGGAAAGTGTCTTTTAAAAGACATTTATACTGAGATTATTTTCATGAAATATAAAGAACAGATTCAGGCTACAAGGACAATAAACGAATTTTTAAGATTTCATACAAACCCTTTTAAAATCATGACGCCAAATTGCCGCGAGATTAGAAGCAAGATGAAAAGATTTATTATTCGAATTTACGGACGTCATACCTTCCTAATGGCCTTATTTTTTGTTGAATGAATGATATCAATAAAACTATTTAAAGCAGTGGCAAAAGTTGGAAATCTGTCTCTTTTTAGCGGTGTTACAGCGGTTCAAAGTCGGTCGAAATCCTGTACATTTACTATAAATTTACCCGTGTCGGCTGCTTCACTAAGAGAAGTCGGGAACATGAAGTAATTACTAAAGACAGATTCTTTTAAGGCTAAGATTAAAATTCATTTTAAAAATGACGACACAAAGTGATCTGGAGGTGATCATCAGTTTTGCTTTTAAAATGTGGCATTTGGCGGCGTTCTCTCAAAAATGAGTCCAAATAAAATACACCTTATTCCTATTCAGTGACATGCAAATAAGTTGCGGTTCCTTCTGTAGTTGAGCCTGAGTCCTGGCCTCAAGTTGTTTTGAAAATCAACTGAATTGGTGTTAATTAATAAATAGTGAGCTTAAGGACGTTCGCGCCAAAATCTCCCTACGGTGAGATTTTCTTCATTTCTCGCCTAGAGTTAGGTCATAAAGTACTTATTCAAAAAAAATATTGGGGGTCACCGACTTGTTTCGGAGAAAATGACAGTGGAAAAATGCCTTAATTTCGATATATCGGTCATAATAACGAAAGGTAGCCTCATCTGCTCATCCATCGAAAATCCTAAAAATAAACTGTTAGAGTGAAGGTTTCCGTGCGTAGGTTTTTAGGGGTGGGATTTTAAGATAATTTCATGCCGCTAGGGATGTCGTAAACAGTAGAGTTCATCCTGGACGAGCGTTTTCGTAACCTCTATCAGTTGCAACCACTACCGGATGGCACGAGGAAAGAAAATTTAAAAAAAAGATAACTTCTTACGGTGAGATTTTTTTCATTTTATCATATTTTGTAGATAGTAAGTAGAGTAAGTGATTCATGATTAAAAAAATAGGGGTCACCGATGATCCAAGGGAGTAAAATCGATGTGATTTTACGAAGCTCTTGGAAAACTTCGTTTGTCACGTTTTTGCGTGACCTGTCGGGGAAGGACTGGAACCCAAGAGAGGATCGATCGTTGAAGGGATGAAAGGTTTTTACCCCAAAACAAAGCTTTCTCGAGCACAGCAACGAAGTTTTAAGCAGTCGTCATCTTCATTTGGTTAGTGTTTTGTATAATATTTCTCCATTGCCGTCATGCTCGTCTTCTGGAGTGTGGTTTTTGTGAAATTTAATCGCTGGTTTTTTCCACGCAGGTCCGCACTATTCAAGCCGACGAGGACGAAAATACTGCTCTATTTTCACGAAAGTAAAGGAAAAGAACTTCAAAAACATACATTCATTTTGAACTTAAGTTCGTAGGGTAATAAAAACATTAAAAAAAGAAACAGCCCCATTAAATTTACGCAACGGTTCGTCCTCGAGTTTTCCAAACTTTCAGCCACTACTCGATCAGCAGCTACCATTTGAAGAGCTTTTCCATCCTCCCGCTCACTTCTCTTTAACGTTTCATGATGATTCGGAAATAAATGTGCCATTCTTTTGCCGGCCTGGAAATTTTTTCCCGGCGTTTTTGTCGCCATGTTATTTTAACTAATGCTTGAACAATATTTATGAAAGTCAAGTAGACTAGTGCACGACTGATAAAAACAACGCGAACATCAGTCGTGCAGTAGTCTACTTGCCTTTCCTAAATATTTGTAATCAATTTTGACTGATCACGATCTTCTCTTATTCAACGCTGTGGAAGACTTATCGTCCACGGTTTCTGCAAAGGTTTTCAAACCTCAACTTCACTAATGCTCGAAGTAATGCGTGACATATTACAGTCGCGTTACCTGCGCAGTTACGTTGCGCACAAACAATTAGCGCGAACGTCCTTAGGCAACGACGACGGCAACGGCAACGAGAACATCATGTCAAAAAATAAATTCACGTTGTTGTAATCACTTCGTGACTACTTCAACCTTTTTAACATGACAAGGGCGTGGTAGTTCCTCACAAATGACACTGGTCGGAACGGCGGTTACTTTAGGGGAGAAAATTTATCCACAAGTGCTGACGTTCTTCAAAAACCTCAAATTTGGCTATTTCCGGCACGTTGTTAGGGAGCTTAAGCAACCACAACGGCGACGGCAACGAGAACGTCATCTCAAAATATAAATTTGCGTTATTTTGATCGCTTCGTGACTATTTCAACGTTTTTAATATGACAAGGGTGTGGTAATTCCTCAAAGATGACACCAGTCGGAACGGCACTCCATTTTAGGAGAGAAAATGAAAATTTATCCTCAAGTGCTGACGTTCTTCATAAAACCAAAAACTTGGCTATTTCACGTTGTTGTTTTGCTGACGACGGCAAAGAAATGGACAAAAGTGAAAAACGCACGTGCAGGGCGTGCAAAGCTATTGTTTTTACTCACTAAATATGCAAATTTGTGACGTTCTCGCTGCCGTCGCCGTTGTCGTTGCTTAAGCTCCCTGTTGTCTTGCTGACGACGGCAAAGAAATGGACAAAAGTGAAAAACGCACGTGCAGGGCGTGCAAAGGTATTGTTTTTGCCCCACTAAATATGCCAATTTGTGACGTTCTCGTTTCCGTCGACGTTGTCGTTGCTTAAGCTCCCTAATAACAAGCTTGAAACGAACGCCCCTCTTTGCAAGTTTAAAAAATTAACCTTTTCTGAAAGCAAAATCTAATAGTAATGGTCCACAAAATTTCAAATACACTACAAAGATCTCGGAAAACCATTTCTCTGTATGAAAACGGAGTTAAAATATGTTAAATGTCATTTTCCTTTACTAATTTCCTTCAACCTCAAAAAACGCAAATGGTTTACACAAAACTGTTTCTGAGCAATGTACGTAAGCTAATTACCGTTGTTTGGAAAGTTGATTGTGAGCTGATAATTTAAAATTTGAGTGGAAGCCTAATTTTCTTGTCCGGAAATGTAAAAACCAAGTGTACAATATGAATAAAAACTATCTTGAACGTCCATTTAAGTGTTTCATAAGATAAACTTTAGATGAGGTCACTCCAGTTTAAAAACCAAAATCAATTTTTCCATGCAAAAGTATTCCAGATTTGTTTCCGAGATTATGACATTAGTTTGCTTTTTTAATTTTTCAACTTTGCTTGTTTATGTTAAGCAAATCGCTCTTGAACAATAGTTTTATTATATTTATAAAACAGTGATTAGCCGCAAACACCTGCACGCGCGTAAATTATTCGCTACTAAACAATCGACTGATAGGTGTAACGTACTGTAGTTTTCAACTTTTAAAATGTAAACAATTACGTTAGCAAAGTACTCTCACGGGCAATGCCATCTCTATCAACTTTTAATTGTGTGAAATTTTAATGACGTCATTGAAAAAAACTTAAACAAGATTTCACCATCCGCATCTTTTCTCCGAGATTTTGCGTTTACTTTCTCGATTACGTACGCAGCATAGAAGTACAAGTGTTCAAGTGGTGGTTGCAGTTCGTCTGTAGCGACCTCAGTCAATAATGATCAACTCTACGGTATCTTCGGTGCACGGAAATCAAGATGAAGTTTCTTTATCTGCGTGTTCGCAAGCTTTAAGCTCTCGGAAGCCTGTCACCGGATTCGAATACACTACTGAGCTATTTTTTCCTATATCTTCAGTTTTGTCACTTCTTATGATTTGTGGTAATCTCCTGTTCTACTTGCTCTTCACAAAGTTTCTTCTATCCAACCGCCATCTAGAGTCCTTTTTCGATGTCTTTCCATCACGGACCTCTGTGTCGGACTCGTTTCTCTACCGCTATTTGTCGGTTATCGTATTGCAGTTGAAGAAAAAAGTTGGAGCTTGTGTAGTAAGACCGAAGGCTTAGCTTTCGCTGTAAGTACAGTACTCTGTGGACAGTCCATCACCACGTTGACTGCAATAAGTGTGGACAGACTGCTTGCTCTACAGCTTAGGTTGAGATACCTACAAGTTGTTACTTTGCCGCACGTTCGCCTATCTGTGACAATTTCTTGGGTTGTGAACTTCGCTTTTGCCTTGAGTTATTACTGGAACAAACGAGTTTTCTTTTTAGGGGGCTGTGGGTGGATTTTCACGTGTTTAATTATTTCATCTTGCTGTTACTTTAAGATATATATAGTCCTTGGATACCGCCAGGTGAAAATACAACCTCTTTCCCAGGGTGTCTCTTCTTCCCAAAGAAGAGAAGTCCTGAGAACTAGCCCTGCACAAATTCAGGGGCCAAATCCTCGTGTCCTGTCAGTGTTAAATATAAACCGGTACAAAAAGACAGTTTCCAATGCCATTTGGGTTCATTCCCTTTTAGTAATATGTTATCTGCCTTTTACCGTTGCAACTGCTGTTACAGCTTCGCGTGGTGAACCTCTTTATGGAACTCGTTACAAAGTATTGGGGAACAGTGCTGGAATACTTCTTTTCTGTAATTCGCTACTCAACCCCTTTCTTTATTGCTGGAAAATGAAAAGAATTAGACAAGCTTCAAGACAGTTACTTCGAAATAGTTTTAACTGGTCGTAAAGACCGAGCCATCACTACTGACTTTAGTCAATTTCAGTGCCAGCAATAATACAGGACAGTGGTCACCTAAACGTATTTTAAGGTGGCTCAAACCTGTTTCAATATTTTGGAGGCAACTTATTAGAAGGATTAATTCTACACAATTGTTTCTTTCTTTTTTTGTTACCAGTAACGAGTTTCGCTAAATTAAGGGTACGTTCGATTGACCGTATTCCGGAATAGGAATACATGGAATACAAGTTGGAAATCCTTCGTTTTTGCGGAGATTCATATTAAAATTGTCAACATTTGCTAAAATGCTATTTTAAACATATTTTTATCATCCATGCAGCTTCGAAACGCGCCAAACATACCGTTTTAATCATCACTCCACGTATTCTTATTCCGGAATAGGGTCAATCGAACGCGCCCTAAATAAGCCCCTCCACCCCCCCCCCCCCCCATCAAACGTCCCTGAAATAAATAACTCCTCCCCCCCGGGCGGCCTAAAGAGGATTTACCGTAGTTAGTTTAATGTCGATCTGAGTTACTCTATAGTTGCAAGAGACTGAGGTGAGAGAACACATCCCCCATACATTGGCCTCTTTCCATGATAATCATCTTTTTCAATCTAATTTTAGCTCGTAGTCAAGCGGCGAGGCTATTTTAGGAAAGACACCCGATTGGTCAATTGTAATGACGTAATGACGTAATGACCGCTTAAGGCCGATCACATCTTCAAATTTCGATTTAGGATTTGACTGGATCATGCGACGGCGAGAAAAATCATCGCAAGTTTCTTCACAATGACATCTGATCCTCTGACCATGGGCCGCGTGGCCATGGGAACGAAACTTAACATAACTTTCACAGCGTGGCGCGAATGCTATGGAAACCCGGCTCCACACATGAATTTCTGCTTAAACATATGTAAATTGATATGCCTCAAATCCAAAATAAGACGCTTTTTCTCGTTGGGCTGAATGGAGACGGTCAAAGGATTAAGAATATTGGGCGGAAAAAACAGCTCCTCAACGCGATTATTAGCCACTGATGTCGACAAACCTGTAAAATACTGTTTCAAACAAACGATTTTCTTTGTTGTGAAAAATATGTGAAGTCGTGTAGCTGACGCGTAGGCGTAGTGCGTCTGGCAGGTGTCATTCTGTCAGGTGTGATTGGCACTTTATTGACCGTTCAGACTAAGAACATTGGAAAAATAGAGTTAGCTGAAGGAGAGCTGTAAGGCCAACCCAAGTACGGCAGATAAAGGAGTAAACCAACAAGATTGTTGAGGAGTATTTCATTCCCTCAACCGGGGCACCCAACGAATCTGTTCCTCACATTATCTGTTCCCCAGAGGAATCTTGCTGGCTGGCAAAAATACAGGTGTTTCGATTAGCTGGCTGGGAAATTTTGTTATTGATATAGGTTTTGCCTGGGAATTACTGACTTTTTGTAGCATTTCAACCCGAGCTGGCTGTAGAAACTCTGAAGACTGAGGACGACTAAAAAAAAAAAGAACCCCTTCCCTCTCCCAGAGAGTAGTCACAAACATACGACGGCTGGTCAGAGTGATTGCGCGTGCGGAAAAAAACCTGTTTTGTCCCGGTTTTGTCGCTTTTGTTCGGTCGTTTCGGATCGAGGGATTTGAAAGCGCGCGGAATTCCTGGCTGGGAAAAAAATTTGATCAGCTGGCTGGGAAACCAACCAATTTTATCTAGCTGGCTGGGAAATTTCTTGTGTGTCTTGCTGGGAAAAAGGAACAGATAATGTTTTCCCAGCAACACTGAAAAACACCTGAAAATGCCTTAATAACATTTATTTTCATTAACTGGGGTATAATAATACATTTTACAACAAATTGGTCGTTGGGTGCCCCTGCCTCAAGCTCATGCTGCATTAAAATTTTGAGTGTGAATTGACAACGCCTGTTCTTTCTGGTGATTCTGTGAAAATGTCGGTTAAATAGAGGTTATTAAAGAGCTGTAGAATTCTGGCAAACCATTTCCACGCCTAATTTCATATTTATTATAATTGAGGAGGGTTGCAAAACACCAGTTGTGTCTATGTTGCCGGTAAAATCCGTTGTCAGGTTGAATCCGTTCTTACCAAGGTTAAACTGGTGATCCCCATTTTACCTAGGTTGAATACACACCGCACTCAGATGAATTGAAGAAACTTTTGTTTGGAGCCTAAATTTAGCCTAGAGAAAAATTAGGGTCAGGTTAGGATTAGTTTTGGTTATTATACATGAATATCAATTGGCTTTTATACAAAAGTAAATAAAGAAAAGACCTGTGTTGGGTTGAGCATGCTCGTCGCTGTAGTGCAGTGGTGAAGACACAGGACTATAGATCTTGATGATCCGATTTCGAGCACCGGTAAGTGCATTAGTTACTATCTTGAAATGTTGATACTGAATGGCTAAGTGTATAAATACAGAAAACCGATAAAATGACACGAAAGATGAGATGCGTAAGACAGAGGGGAGGAAAAGGTGTTTTCAGTCCTTTTTGGGGGGTTGATGGCTGCTTTAAACTAGGTAAAGCCCGTATTCAACCTACGTAAAATGAGGATCACCAACTTAACCTGTAGGTAAAAACGGATTCAAACTGAGACCGGATTTGACCGACAACATCTACCCCGCCGCCAATGCATTTTCTAATAACGTGTCATCTCTGAATTAATGAGGCGGGACTATCTTTGTGCTTTTGGTTAATAATTGCGTTGAGGAGCTGTTTTTTCCGCCCAATATTCTTAATCCTTTGACCGTCTCCATTCAGCCCAACGAGAAAAAGCGTCTTATTTTGGATTTTAGGCATATCAATTTACATATGTTTAAGCAGAAATTCATGTGTGGAGCCGGGTTTCCATACCATTCGAGATGTAGCGGTACAGGATAAGGAGCACAACACATGGATACTGATGAAAGGAACAGTGTGTTAAGTAGAAAAGATCAAAGAGAAAACATCACCAAAGCAAGAGAAATACAACGACTTACGTAGAGGAATTAAAAACTTACATAACAACTATCAAAAGACTATCAGGTGAGAGAACACATCCCCGTGCCCTATGATAATCTTTTTCAAACTATTTTAAGCTTCGTGCCACGCTGTGAAAGTTATTTTTAGTTTCGTCCTCATGGCCACGCGGCCCATGGTCAGAGGATCAGATGTCATTGTGAAGAAACTTGCGAAGACTTTTCTCGCCGTCGCATGATCCAGTCAAATCCTAAATCGAAATTTGAAGATGTGATCGGCTTTAAGCGGTCATTACGTCATTACGTCATTACGTCATTACAATTGACCAATCAGGTGTCTTTCCTAAAATAGCCTCGCAACTTGACTGCGAGCTAAAATTAGATTGGAAAAGATGATTATCATGGGAAGAGGCCCATGTATGGGGGATGTGTTCTCTCACCTCAGTCTCTTGCAACTATACAGTAACTCAGATCGACATTAAACTAACTACGGTAAATCCTCTATTAAGCCCCCCCGGGGGGGGGGAGGAGTTATTCATTTCAGGGACGTTTGATGGGGGGGGGGGGAGGCTTATTTAATTTAGCGAAACGTATTACTGGTAACAAAAAAGAAAGAAAACAATGTTGTAGAATTAATCCTTCTAATAAGTTACCTCCAAAATATTGAAACAGGTTTGAGCCACCTTAAAATACGTCTAGGTAACCACTGTCCTGTATTATTGCTTGGACTGAAATTGACTAAAGTCAGTAGTGATGGCTCGGTCTTTACGACCAGTTAAAACTATTTCGAAGTAACTGTCTTGCAGCTTGTCTAATTCTTTTCATTTTCCAGCAATAAAGAAAAGGGTTGAGTAGCGAATTACAGAAAAGAAGTATTCCAGTACTGTTCCCCAATACTTTGTAACGAGTTCCATAAAGAGGTTCACCACGCGAAGCTGTAACAGCAGTTGCAACGGTAAAAGGCAGATAACATATTACTAAAAGGGAATGAACCCAAATGGCATTGGAAACTGTCTTTTTGTACCGGTTTATATTTAACACTGAAAGGACACGAGGATTTGGCCCCTGAATTCGTGCAGGGCTAGTTCTCACGACTTCTCCTCTTCGGGAAGAAGAGATACCCTGGGAAAGAGGTTGTATTTTCACCTGGCAGTATCCAAGGACTAGATATATCTTAAAGTAACAGCAAGATGAAATAATTAAACACGTGAAAATCCACCCACAGCCCCCTAAAAAGAAAACTCGTTTGTTCTCATAATAAGTGAAGGCAAAAGCGAAGTTCACAACCCAAGAAATTGTCACAGATAGGCGAACGCGCGGCAAAGTAACAGCTTGTCGGTATCTCAACCTAAGCTGTAGAGCAAGAAGTCTGTCCACACTTATTGCAGTCAACGTGGTGATGGATTGTCCACAGAGTACTGTACTTACAGCGAAAGCTAAGCCTTCGGTCGTACTACACAAGCTCCAACTTTTTTCTTCAACTGCAATACGATAACCGACAAATAGCGGTAGAGAAACGAGTCCGACACAGAGGTCCGTGATGGAAAGACATCGAAAAAGGACTCTAGATGGCGGTTGGATAGAAGAAACTTTGTGAAGAGCAAGTAGAACAGGAGATTTACACAAATCATAAGAAGTGACAAAACTGAAGATATAGGAAAAAATATCTCAGTGGTGTATTCGAATCCAGTGACAGGCTTCCGAGAGCTTAAAGCTTCCCAACACGCAGATAAAGAAACTTCATCTTGATTTCCGTGCACCGTAGATACCGTAGAGTTGACCATTATTGACTGAGGTCGCTACAGACGAACTGCAACCACCACTTGAACACTTGTACTTCTATGCTGCGTGCGTAATCGAGAAACTAAATGCAAAATCTCGTAGAAAAGATGCGTATGGTGAAGTCTTGTTTAAGTTTTTTTCCATGACGTCATTGAAATTTCACACAATGAAAAGTTGATAGAGATGGCATTGCCCGTGAGAATACTTTGCTAACGTAATTGTTTACATTTTAAAAGTTGAAAACTACAGTACATACACCTATCAGTCGATTTTTTAGTAGCGAATAATTTACGTGCGCGTGCAGGTGTTTGCGGCTAATCACTGTTTTATAAATATAATAAAACTATTTTTTAAGAGCGATTTGCTTAACATAAACAAGCAAAGTTGAAAAATTAAAAAAGCAAACTAATATCATAATCTCGGAAACACATCTGGAATTTTTTTTTTTGCATTAAAAAATTGATTTGGTTTTTTAAACGGGAGTGACCTCATCTAAAGTTGTTTTTATTCATATTGTACACTTGGTTTTTACATTTCCGGACAAGAAAATTAGGCTTTAACTCAAATTTTAAATTATCAGCTCACAATCAACTTTCCAAACAACGGTAATTAGCTTACGTACATTGCTCAGAAACCGTTTTGTGTAAACCATTTGCGTTTTGTGAGGTTGAAGGAAATTAGTAAAAGAAAATGACATAACATATTTTAACTCCGTTTTCATACAGAGAAATGATTTTCCGAGATCTTTGTAGTGTATTTAAAATTTTGTGGACCATTACTATTAGATTTTGCTTTCGGAAAAGGTTAATTTTCCAAACTCGCAAAGATGGGCGTTCGTTTCAAGCTTGTCATTATAGGGTAAAGGCCTGGCCAAACGCTCCCAACATTTCAACACAACATTTTGCAACATTGTTGCATGATGTTGCGAAATGTGTTGAAAGGGGTGGCCAAACGCACGCAACATTAATTAGGGCCGTTTATACGAGAAAAAATAAGTCGCGGCTTACTCTGGCCGCGGCGTACATAATACGCGAAAGAAACTATTTATACGAGTATAAACTCCCGGGCCAGGATAAGCCCGGCGCGGCTTGAGAAAGCCGTAAGCGTGGATTTTGTACCATTTATATGGGGTGTTCGCGTCTTCTATAAGCCGCGGCTTATTTTCTCTCCTATGAACGGCCCTATTTTCATCATTTTCAACGCAACATGTCAATGTTCATGTGCTCCAGGCCCCTGGCGCGCAAGCAGTGGACCTAACGCGCATGCCCTAGCGCAACAATGTCGCGTGAACGTGGCCAAACGAGTACAACATCATGCAACATCCAAAATGTTGCACGAAAAATTTGACCGTTTTCAAATTTGATCCAACATCATCCAACATGTTGCAACATATCGCAAGAGGGTGGCCAAACGTATGCAACGTTTTTGAGACGCGGACGGCAACCGGAAATGAGCTGTTTTCGCTTTTAACTGGTCTTCAGACAACCACATTTACATTGCTAAGTATCTTTTCTCCATTACAGATGATTCGTATAAAAATCTGGGAGACACCACTGTATCCTCTTCCGGTTGCCGTCCGCGTCTCAGAAACGCGCGTGCTTAAGGGCCCACTGACGTATTTTTTGGGGTGCGTTGCTAAGGATTTAATGGTTAAGTAATTTGAGAGAATTTGGCATTATTTTGGTCAGTTTCCGACTTTTGTAAGCCAATGACCCTAAATATGACGTCATGGTACCACGCCCATGGTCACGTGACCAATAAAAGAACACTCTTAATTTGTCTCCGTGCTACGCAATTTGGGTATTTAATCGATGGTTTGATAATTTGTATTCGTTTTTGCATCCAGCTAAGCATGGTTTCATTTTTATTTTGAAAAATGTTCTTTTTAAAGACATAAACCATACTGAAATACCCATAACTATTTCAAAAAAGATGATTCGAAAAAATCAATGCTTACCTATATTCTGTATTTGGGGTGAAACGTGACATGTAAAAAAGAATTAGTTCCATTTAAAGACCGCCGGAAATTTAGCTTTTTCTCAAACCGGAAGTCAGTTCGTTTTTGCGTGCGCAGTTGACCTGAGAGGTGAGGAAAAACCTTCGATGGAAACAACAGTTCGTGTGGAGACTTTTGCTTGTGGGTGGGTTTTCTTGTCAGCTCATGATATGATGACGTCAGTTACCGGAAGTAACATTTCACTACCTTAACAACGCGCGAAAAATCCGTCTGTGGGCCCTTAAGCTCCTTACTGATTAATTAATTAACACCAATTCAGTTGATTTTCAAAACAACTTGAGATCAGACCACTGAATAAGAATAAGTTCTATTTTAATTAGACTCATTTCTAAGAGAATGCTGCCAAATGCCACACTTGAAAAGCAAAATTGATGATCACCTCCAGCCAACTTTATGTTGTAATTGTCAAAATGAATTTTAATCATTAGGCTGAAAAGAATCTGTCTTTAGTAATTACTTCATGTTCCCGACTTCTCTTAGTGAAGCAGCCAACTCTTTTCCGTAGGCTGTCGGTACTTGTGGTGAAATGCCTGAATATTAGAGCATGGCTGAACAATGCAAGGAGTATCTCGAGAGCGAGTATTCGAAAGCGAGCGATCTTTGCAAAATGTTCCCACATTTTAGTGTTCATGTAGTAATCAAGGGGTGGATATTTGAGTTTGCAGTACTCTAGCTTAGTGTTAAGTTCTTTTCAGTGGTAAGTGTTTTCATGATAGATTAAAAAATGTTATTGGTTTCACTATTAATGGCAGTTCCCCAGCAACGTCAGAGTCGTTAATAGACCCTTCCATGGGTCTTGGCTGGGGCACAAACACGGGTAAATTTATAGTAAATGTACAGGATTTCGACCGACTTTGAACCGCTGTAACACCGCTAAAAAGAGACAGATTTCCAACTTTTGCCACTGCTTTAAATAGTTTTATTGATATCATTCATTCAACAAAAAATAAGGCCATTAGGAAGGTATGACGTCCGTAAATTCGAATAATAAATCTTTTCATCTTGCTTCTAATCTCGCGGCAATTTGGCGTCATGGTTTTTAAAAAAATTTGTATGAAATCTTAAAATTCGTTTATTGTCCTTGTAGCCTGAATCTGTTCTTTATATTTCATGAAAATAATCTCAGTATAAATGCCTTTTAAAAGACACTTTCCCTGTGGAAATCCGTGTCTTTTTAGGGGCTACAGCTGTTCAAAGCCGGCCAAGATCCCATAGTTTACTGTAAATTTAGCCGTAATTGCCCCTTCCCCAGCCAAAAACCGTGGAAGGGTTTATTGACTCTCTTACACGGTTCTATTTCCTCTTTAGTATCCACGATCAAAACCCGTCTTCTCCAATTCGAGAATGTTCTTTTTCTATATTTCCTGGAAATAACTCAACTTCATTCTATGGTCTGTTCCAGGCCGGATTCAGGACAGATAATCGGTTCTCTTTGATGTGAAAACAAAAGGCTTTTACACCTTGTGGTGAATGGTAAATTGGTAAAAGTGGGAATCGTACAGCTGTCTTGGCACAGCGCTTTTGCCACGTGCGTTTAATAATTTATGTAGTAGACCTTCCCCCTCTATGTGTAGTCCTTTGTTTTGATTTTGTTACGTAACAATCATAAATTATTTTCCTCTGTGCATATACTGTGTGATTTAATTCTCGATATTGTAACCTGTTTCTTGAAATTTTTGGAATATGTCATACTCCGATCGTGCTAATTATAATGTGATGTCGACAAACCTGTAAAATACTCTTTCAAACAAACGATTTTCTTTGATGTGAAAAATATGTGAAGCGCGTAGGCGTAGTGCGTCCGGCAGGTGTCATTCTGTCAGGTGTGATTGGCACTTTATTGACCGTTCAGACAAACAACATTGGAAAAATAGAGTTAGCTGAAGGAGAGCTGCAAGGCCAACCCAAGTACGGCAGATAAAGAAGTAAACCAACAAGATTGTTGAGGAGTCTTCCATTCCCCCAAGATTTCCTTGAACAATATGCTGCATTAAAATTTTGAGTGTGAATTGACAACGCTTGTTCTTTCTGGTGATTCTGTGAAGATGTCGGTTAAATAGAGGTTATAAAAAGCTGCAGAATTCTTGCAAACGATTTCCACGCCTACTTTCATATCAAGTATAATTGAGGAGGGTTACAAAATACCATTTGTGTCTATGTTGCCAGTAAAGTCCGGTCTCAGGTTGAATCCGTTTTTACCTGTAGGTTAAACTGGTGATCCCCATTTTACCTAGGTTGAATACGCACCGCACTCAGATGAATTGAAGAAACATTTTTGGAGCCTAAATTAAGCCTAAAGAAAAATTAGGGTCAGGTTAGGATTAGTTTTGGTTATTATACATGGATATCAATTGGTCTTTATACAAAAGTAAATAATGAAAAGAACTGTGTTGGGTTGAGCATGGTC
>NC_090890.1:10397580-10417580 GCF_036669925.1 Montipora capricornis
TTAGACAGTTCTTATAAGTTGGGTTCACATGGGCTAGTGAGCAAATTTCCAAACTACTTTATGGAGGGTGTGAAAGCTAACCCACAAATTATTTGTCATTCAATACTCATTGCTAAGTGATTGTGCATCCTCAGTAACCTATTGAAACTTGTGATCATCATAAGGATAAACTATGATCTGTTTTTTAATCCAAGATATATAAATTATATATAACAATGTTCTTCTACTCAAAATTCAACTACATAAAGGAAACTCAATACTGAGGGCATAATCAGTGTGTTTTACTATTTTCACATGGTTAAATCATTTGAAAATAACACCCAATTGAAAGTGAACAACATATAATTACAGACTTACGTTAAAAACTAAAAACTATTTACAATGGTTGTGCGTATCAGAAGTACTGGCTTATATAAGCATCTTAATTAAGAAGTACAAAAAGGTTGAAATTAAAATCAAAATAACATTAGTATGAGAAAAAGCAAGTGACAAAAGTTATGCAATAGGTCAAATGCAACACATTCCCTGCAAAAGGCCTCTGAATGACTATAATTAAGGCTATAACTGGCTCTAGCTTTTCAAAAGTGTTAGGGACAACAGGGTTTGAGACATAATAATAAGTAACACCAGTAAAAGGCCTCTCACGAAGCAACTAGTAATATTGCCTCATGTATCAGGCATAAATTAACCTAGTTTATTCCAAGGATTTAAGGCTTGAGTAAACCTTTTATGAAAAAAAATTCCTGATACTTGGTATATTACATCAATTTAACAACAAATGAATGAATAACATGCACTATTTTAGTAATGTCACAATTCTCCCCATAGTTTTCAGACTATTAATAATGTCATTTATTACATCTTAAATCCATTACAGAGAATTTTGCAGATGTTACTTACAATCCCATTAGAACTTCAATGCAATCATATTACGGTATAATTTACCACAATAAATAATTTCAGAATGTACCTTGAGAAAACTTCTCTTTGTGTGCCATGCTGCACAACGAAATGGATATAGATGGTCTAGTCTGTCCTTGGAGGTGTGAGCTCCGGCACGGAGATCTTTGGCTCCTGCAAACCTGACTCTCGTTAGCTGGTCACCAATGCATGGTACTTTAACTCCACAGAGTGGTTCTGCATAATCTGGCACAGGAGGAACATGGGACCCAGGCTGATCAGGCCGTGATGGAGCATGAATTGCTGGTCTACCAGGTGGCAGTAGAAGTGCATTTATTCCTACAGCACCAAATGCTTTTGTATGGATTTCATGGACCCAATCTTCAAACATGTCCATGACATCGACACAATCAGAATATTTCTTTTCATCTTTCATTAAAACTGGCATTGTGACTACTTCTGATTTTCCTGTCATCTCATCACTGTACTGATGAGGGATGTGTTTTGGTATCAAATCAGCCAAAAAACTGAATTTAGGAAAAGCTTTTAAAATTATGCGACCTGCATAAATACGGTACCGGTCTGCAATTTGACTTAATTCATCATCAGATAGTAAAAAAAACTCAAGATCAGTTGTCTTGATGTCCTTTTTTGGACCATTATCAGGAATATGGTCTGAGGGAACTCGGTCAAAAACCAAAGAACTTGCCACTGCATGTTCAGACACATTTTGGTACTCTTCGCGCATGTCATGAGCCTTTATCTCCCAGTCAATGTTGTCTAAAACAATGGTGAATTTCTTTCCCTTTTTAGTCAATTCAATGGCATGGTCCAAGAAGTGATTTCCAATACTATCCAGGACAGTATATTTCTTGGTTGGATCTAGGCAAACACCATACCTTTGAAATCTCTTCATAGCCTGAAAATAGTAAGAGGTTTGTTTTTTGTTGTGTGTGGAAAAGCACAAAGAAATAATTTGTAACTAATCAGACTGACTGCTGTAAAAAAGAGGGGTGTGTGGGCACACCCCCATGTTCACACAAAGCAGAGGACTGACCAGGGAACATTAGCCTATCCGGACAGGCCCTTGTCCAGTGGAGGCAAACAAAAAAATCAGTTGAGCAAAAAATGGCAGTTGTCTTGAAAAAGATGGCAGAAAGCCTTTTTCCTTCCCACCCACCCCAATTTTTCAGTTATCTCCACCAACCAAGAGTCTAACAAGGAAACGTTTTGCCTGACTTTGCACAGAACTCTAGAATGAGCAAGAAGGAAAGGTTGCAAAAATTGGGGAACAAGGCCATATTTTACTGTACCTAGGTAACACAAGTATGATATTAAGGTACAACAGTCCTTTCTGACAAAGTTGATGGTGAAGGACAGTCTAGTTAGTTTATAACAGAAAACATACACAATTGGGACTTACAATTTTGCTTGTACCACCATCACTAAGGAGAATTGTATTTAATCTTTGCAACCTTGACAATTCTGGCACTCTGAGGAACATTGAAATAGAGTACATCAGACAAACTGGTGGCATTTTTTTTTCATCAGCATCCTTTCCATTAGCAAGGGTTATAAGGAACTGCATTGTGGCTGGACATTTGCTTTCTATTTCAACATAGATTTCCTTCCAGGAAAGATCTGATAAGCCTTCATATTCCTTCTTCCTGAGGACAGAGTTTTCAGATCTTCTACACATATTGCTTATCTCTTCATTGACAGTTCTGCAAACAATATCTGTCATGACTTTGAGGCCAGGTGGATCTTTGGCCAGTATTTCCAACTTTTCCTGTATATTACTGAACGGTATGTTTTCCTTCTGTAGCAGCCGTTAGCGAATATGTGAAGAGAAAACAACAGCGGTATGAATAAAGAATGTTTAAGACAAACCAAAAAAATTAATTTGTAAATCATCAGGTATAACTACTGTAGCCTTTTTTTAATTCAGACCTTTTTATGCATTATTTTCAATTGGCAAAGTGTTATTGAGTTATAGGTACACATCTACCATATATTTAGTACTGCTATTCGTACTTAGTGGCTATCGACATCAAAACTCAGATTTACAAATTGGTGGAAAAGGATGGTTTTAAATAATCAATTTTTTTTAATGCATGTAAAACTATCTCACCTACTCAGCAATCTAAAGTAAACGGCAGAGTTTGGATTTTTTTAAAAAGGAACAACTAAACAAAACAGAACCAAATTTGCCGATGGCTCTGTTCGTAGATGGATTGTAGCGCTTTCTATTAACCATGTGCTATCTTTAACATCCTAAACGAATGCTATGCGATGGAGTGGTTATATGGTCTTATATTTACATTGCGTGATGTCTACGTCTTACTGGTTTTCAGACTATGTATAAATAGAATTTGTCCAACGTACAGTGGTAAGTAAACAACAAAATTTCGAAAGAAATGCGCGATTTACCTGAAACGGGCCTTCATCATATTGCACATTGCCGATTGTAGAGATATCTAATAGGTCCTTCCCAGCATCCTGAAGGTTTATCTCCTTTTCCATTGCCTGCTGAGCTGAGCTATGTTCGTCGTAAAGAAGTCTACGACAACTTCCTTTCTCGGACTCTTTCGCGCGCTTCGTCAAGGTGCGAGTCACCGATGGAGATATTTCAGTGCAACGCTTGACCCTCTCAGACGACTTCTGACTTTCTGTAATAAGGGTCTTGAAGGCGACAAAATTTTTTATCCGTCTTTCGCATGCCCTGCATATCAAGTGAGGTAATAAGTTGTCTTGTTTCAAACTATGACCACAGATATCTTCCGCGGCAACAAGCAGAGCACGATTTCTCTTTACGAAAAGGTTTTTCGACCATAATCTGTCCCCAACCGCTCTACACAGCCGACACGAACTGATATCCACTGACACAGACGATTTACAATTCTTTTTTGGAGTTTGTTTGGAATGACATGTAATAGACGACATCTCCGAAAATCTTTCGACCTTTATCGAAAGACAAGGTTTTTCCCGCGCCAAGAGATGTTACAACTTCCACTCCCTACTGGGCCCAGTATTAGTTCACGTGGATAAAAACTTTAACTGTACTGCCCCTCCCTTCAATCATTTTTCTGGAATCTGCAAAACTCTAGCAGACACGTGACCAGCCGCACCCAGGGTACTTTCTCGAAGAAGGAAGAGAGAGGACCCTGGGAACGAGGTTGGATGGCTGCTTTAAACTAGGTAAAGCGCGTATTCAACCTACGTAAAATGAGGATCACCAACTTAACCTGTAGGTAAAAACGGATTCAAACTGAGACCGGATTTGACCGACAACATCTAACCTGCCGCCAATGCATTTTTCTAATAATGCGTCATCTCTGAATGAGGCGGGACTATCTTGGAGCTTTTGGCTAATAATCGAGTTGAGAAGCTGTTTTCTCCACCCAATATTCTTAATCCTTTGATCCTCTCCATTCAGCCCAACGAGAACAAGCGTCTTATTTTGGATTTTGGAGGCATGTCAATTTACGTATGTTAAGCAGAAATTCATGTGTGGAGCCGGGTTTGCATACCATTCAAGATGTAGTGGTACAGGATAAGGAGCACAACACATGGATACTGATGAAACAGCGTCTTATTTTGGATTTTGGAGGCATGTCAATTTACATATGTTAAGCAGAAATTCATGTGTGGAGCCGGGTTTGCATACCATTCGAGATGTAGCGGTTCAGGATAAGGAGCACAGCACATGGATACTGATGGAAGGAACAGTGTGTCAAGTAGGAAAGATCAAAGAGAAAACATCAGCAAAGCAAGAGAAATACAACGAGGAATTAAGAACTGACATAGAAACTATAGAGTAACTAAGATCAACATTGAACCCGGAGGGGGGGGAGTAGTTATTTATTTCAGGCACGTTTGAGGGGGGGGGCTTATTTAAATTTTTGGAAAGGCATTACCAGTAACAAGAAAAAAGAAACAGACTAGAGTTACGGTTCCCTTCTTCGTGTTTTGGACTAGAGCAATGGAGATTTAAGTGATACAAGGTATTTGCAACATTTTTATTCACTTGCGCGAACCAAATCTGAACTTCCAGCACGTGAATAAACCATACCGCATCAGTCAACATGAGGTGGTACTGACGTGAATGATTAATACAGTCTATCATTTAGTGATTTGGTTATGAAGAATAAGGTAGGAGAGTAGGTTGGACGGGCTCAAAAGAGAGTGGGTGCTTAATAACGTTCGCTCTCTGAAAAGGGGAGGGGCTTATTAGAGGGGGGACTAAATAGAGAATTTACGATAAGAACAAAAAACAAACTGACAATCTAATCAAAAAATGTAAAAAATAGATTTTGTCGCAGAACAATGAAATTCTTTTAAAAATCTACAGATAGAAGAATTTAACTTTACCAGGAACTTTACCAACAAATGCTCCCGACCAAGGTCTATCATTATAAGAAGACTGGTCAGAATACCTCCTCGGATGTGATGTGCCGATTGTGTGGGAAGTTCCCAGAGACTAAGGAACGTGTTTTGGCAGGGTTTAGTGCCTTGGCACAGATGAAATATCTTGCGCGTCAAAATGTTGGTTTGAAGATCCTCGTTTTTGAGCTTCTCCGAGATCGAAACCTAGTCGATATAGTTCGACCGTAGTACTCTATGGTGGAGCCGAAAGAACTTCATCAGAACGAGCAAGCAAGAGCCTACTGGGATGTGCCTCAAGAACAGAGAGAAATCGGTGAAATATGCGCCACGGATGCATGAGATTCGACAACAGATGCCAGGATACATAGTGGAACGACACAACATCGTCATAGATGTTGTAGGGGAATGCTCGTTAGACGTCAGGTGGAGCCTCACACATGCTCTGTTGGGCATGACCTAAGGAGGTTACCGAGAGCAGTCATATCAGGAACATTAAGCATTACTAGGACTTTTAAGATCAATACTAGACTTGCCACAAGTCGACCTCACGATAATCCCAGGAGAAAATGTTTCGGCGAGCGAATCGTGATTTTTCGTACGCGAAGTGGATGAGCGAGCGACGAAGTCGCGAGAGGTCGACTTGTCTCGCTTGCAAGGTTTTCATTTGCGGCTCGCGCCAAAAACGGGATGACGTCATTCGCAAGAAGTGAACTTGATGGCGCAATCCGACGAAAACAGTCGAACATGTTCGAAAGAGGAAATTTGTTGACTTTGTAATACGTCCGAAGATAATTTAAACAAGGACATTGCCTCAGTCTCGGCCTCGGCACTGGATATCTCTTACCTATAGTTAATCACACGTTTTGTTTTGTTTAAATCAGTTTTGGGTTTTAGGCTTTAGGTCTTTGGGTTTTGGGTCTTTGGTTTTGGGTTTTACTAGGATGCTTCTTTCAGTAGTTTATAGAGTTTTATTTTTGTTAGCTTGATTAACCTGAAGACCGGTCCAAAGGCTATGCAGGGGGGTGATCCCTTATAAGGGCTTAATGGGGACGTGCGGCCAGCCAGGGTATGTTTTTCGGGATTTTTGTCTTGAACAGGGTATCGAATTTATCATTTTTTCGTCTAAATCAGGGTATCGATTTATCAATTTTTGTCTTAAACTGGGTTAAATGTCTTAAACAGGGTATCAAAAATCGGAATTCTGTCTTAAAATGGGTAAGAAAATCAGCGATATTTGTCTTAAACAGGAACAGGGAATGAGGGGCCGTGCCGCACCTCCCCACCCAGGGATATATCGAGTACCCCCCCCCCCCCCGGGGGGTATGATGACGTTTTCACACCAAATGCCCGCACATAAGTCTCGGGTACTGGTGCCTTTGAGCAGAAAACGGCCGAGAGCGCGGTAGTTACAATCAAGGGGCTACCGTGGTAATTCGGAAATCTTTATTTAAAGGGTTCAATATTATTGTTGAAACTCTCTTGCCATCTGTCACGGAGCATCAAACGTTACATGCCGTGCAATCGAGCGTTGGACTTGCTAATTGGAGCAGCTATACGAAAGGTAATAGAAAGCTTTTGTCCGCTTTTGTCACAAGTCTGTTTTCACACAAAGGGGTCGCAAAGTGACCAAATCATCTCCTCACGACAAGAAAAATCCTTTGGTTTGATTAAGAGTCGGGAAAGGACGAATTCGTTAGGGAAAACAATTTGTCCATGTACGAAAACTTGAGGTGACAACTGTTGTTTAATATTGCTGGGACTGAACTTGACGAAAATAATAGAGATGTATGCAGTAATGATAACTCGATCTTTATGACCAGCTAAAAATACTTCGAAGTAACTGTTTTACAGCTTGTCTAATTCCTTTCATTCTCCAACAGTAGAGAAAAGGGTTGAGTAGCGAGTTAAAGAAAAGAAGTGTTCCTGTAATGTTCCCCAACAATTTGTAACGAGTTCCATAAAGAGGTTCGCCGCGCGAAGCTGTAACAGCAGTTGCAACGGTGTACGGCAGGTAGCATATTACTAAAAGGGAATGAACCCAAATGGCATTGGAAACTGTCTTTTTGTACCGCTTTATATTTAATACTGCCAGGACACGAGGATTTTTGCCCTGAATTTGTGCAGGGCTAGTTCTCAGGACTTCTCTTCTTCGGGAAGCAGAGATACCCTGGGAAAGAGGTTGTATTTTCACGTGGCGGTATCCAAGGACCAGATAAATCTTAAAGTAACAGCAAGTTGAAATAATTAAACACGTAAAAATATACCCACAGCCCCATAAAAAGAAAACTCGTTTGTTCCAGTAATAAGTGAAGGTAAAAGCGAAGTTCGCAACCCATAAAATTGTCACAGATAGGCGAACGCGCGGCAAAGTAACAACTTGTCGGTATCTTATCCCAAGCCACAGAGCAAGAAGTCTGTCCACACTTATTGCAGTCAACGTGGTGATGGACTGTCCACAGAGTACTGTACTCACAGCGAAAGCTAAGCTTTCGGTCCTACTACACAAGCTCCGATTCTTTTCTTTAACTGCCATAAGATAACCGACAAATAGCGGTTGAGAAAAAAGTCCGACACAGAGGTCCGTGATCAGAAGGCATCGAAAAAAGACTCGAGATGGCGGGTGGATAGAAGAAACTTTGTGAAGAACAAGAAAAATCAGGAGATTCCCAGAGAAAGTAACCAGTGACAAACTCAAAGATAGGGGGATAAACAGCTCGGGAGTATATTCGACTCCGGTGACAGGTTTCCGAGAGTTTAAAGCTTCCGAACACGCAGATAACGAAACTTCGTCTTGATTTTCGTGCCTCGCGATCGTAGAGTTGGTCATTATTGACTGAGGTCGTCACAGACGAATTGCAGCCATTACTTGAACACTTCCACTTCTATGAGATTGCTACGTATACGTTCGCAGTGGAGAAAGTAAACGCAAAATTGTCGAAGAAAAGATGCGGATGGTGAAGTCTTATTTACTTTTTTCAAGGACTTGATTGACATTTAACACAATGACAAGTAAATAGAGATGACGTTGCCTATGAGAGCACTTTGCTAATGAAATTGTGTAAATTTGAAAAGTTGAAAACCGACCAAGGAACTGTATAATAATTTACAATTGTCAGGCGACTGTTTAGATAAGAATAATTTACGTGTGTGCAGGTGTTGGCACCTAATGGCTGTTTTCCTTTTGTTATTTTATATATAATTTAAACTATTGTTCAAGAGCGATTTGCTTAAACATTAACATACAAAGATTAAAAGAAAAGCAAACTAATAATATAATCTCGGAAACCCATCTGGAAATTATTTTGCAAGGAAAAATTGATTGTGGCTTTTAAAACGCGCCTTAGTGATCTAATGAAACACTTAAATGGACGTTCAAAGTTTCTTCCATAGAAGGTTTGCTCTTGGTTTTTACATTTCTGGACAAGAACTCAACTTTTAAATAATTAGCTCACAATCAACTTTGTAAGCAACGGTAATTAGATTACATATATTGCACAGAAAACAATTTTGTGTAAACCATTTGCGTTTTATGATCTTTTATGGGAAAAGTGAAAGAAGTTGATAAAGAAATGACTGAATCGCCTAAAGTGATATGTAACACATTTTAGTTACGTTTTCATACACAAAAGTGATTTTTCTGAGTTCTGAGTAGCATATTTGAAAATTTGTGCGCGATCACTATGCTTTTGGGAAAGGTGAATTTTTCAAACTCGGAAGGTGGGCGCTTGTTGCAAGCTTATCATGTATTATTATACATTGGTGTCACCAGCTCGATTTTGATTGGCTATAAGCACGCAGCTAATTCTTGCTTGCTCTCTTTCTCTTAGGTCATACCTACAAACAATAGATTTTATATATGTAGAATTGACGTCATGCCTACAGACAATAGTTTTATGCACGCAGAAGTGACGTCACCTGACACACTAACCAGCAGTTTGATCAGTTTTGTCATGGCGGAGCTCAGCTCAGGAATATGCATAATAAAACAATCGCTTCATGATGTCATTGTCAAAATGATTTTAATACTAGGTTTAAATTAAAAGAATCTGTCTTTAACTATAGTAAAAACCCACGTATTAAGAACCTAGATTAAAAGAGCCTATTAGGTTAAGATTGTCCATTTAGACCCCTTTTACATAAGAATCTGTTTTAGCCTACAATTCTGAAACAGGTTCTTATTTTGAGAAATTAAGTCAAACACTGAACACACAAATTTTATATAACAAGCTCTACGCCTTTTTAAACATACTAGGATTAAAGGGAGTTTTCAACATATTATTTCTGCAGATGTAACAAGACTGACACCATCCATTACAGTGTTAAAAGCTGAGATTTAGTTCATAAGCTTCAAATGACGGTTGCCGCATCCTGGACCAGTAACAAACTATCACAAACTGTCTTTTCATCGTTTAAGATGGGATAAGTATATTGAATATTCAGCACATATGTAATTATTACCTGCGCTAGTGGTGAAGAACTGTATTTGGCACTACACAAGTATACCTGAGGGGTCAGTTTCCTGTTTGTAAAGTACGCGTCTGAGTGCGTGTGCGCATGTTAGAATACTGGAAATGGTGTCAGCGGGTAATACTAGAAGAAGTGAAATCCGTGAGCAAGTGGAAAGAAAGTGCAATATCCATAAGAAGTGTTAACACATTGTGTTAGAAAAACCTAAGCTAAGGGTGACAGATCAGTTGAGGCGTTATAACGAGAGACGGAATTACTCAGTTCAGACAAAACAGATTGTTTGAATGCAACAAGAAAAGACTTGTCAAGAAATAGAAGGAATCGAAAGAGACTGGACGCAGATGAGTGCCGAAACGTTTGGGATAGGATTTGGGTTTAAAATGTGGAGCATAATGCAGAGGTCGGATGGTTACAAAATCTAAAACACGATCTGGGTGAACTGGAACAAGGTGAGGTGGAGACATCGGCAATAATGATTGAAAAACAACTCAAGAAAAGAGCTCGGGCACAATGGTTTGTAGGGCTATTGCTTAAAGATGTTTACACCTTTACATGTGTTAAAGAAATAAACAATTGCGAGTTAAATTGTGTTTGTTTTGATTACGTAACGATGCATTTAAGTACTTTTGTCGCGTGGCAAAGCAATATGTGTGATAATGATTTATTTGTCGTATGATTAAGACGAATTGTGCGTAACAAATGCTTGTACAGCTGAAGTAAATTGTGCGTAACGAATGGTGCTGCAAGGCACAAAGCTTTTTAGAATGAAGCATACTTGTTATTTCCAGTAGTGTAAAGTTATCTTTATATTTATTAGTGAGTGACTGATGATTCAGAAAAGACTTGATCTTGTGTTAAAGCTATGAAACAGTATGTTAAGAAACGGAGGTGACCACTTCAACAAAGGGGCCACACAAAATGCACGTACTGGAAAACACAACTAAGTTTACTCACAAAGGCGTTCCAACGTCTCTCACGGAAACTTTCGTGCGTATCCTGACCTCGTAAACAATTTAATTCATACCTGGATACACTAGGATATATTTCTTATTTGGAATTAATCCATCTGGGCTAATTAACTAGAGAAGTTAAAAGGACTATGTTGACAAGTGCTTCTAGTACATGTTGTCATGCATGTGTATATTAGTAAAGCTGTAACGCTAAACTTAGGTCAACTGTTGTTGTTTCGTGCGGCCGTGGGTACACCTTCCTAGTTCGTGTTAACAACGCCGCCTACTATTGTTATTGCGCATACGTTCTGCGCATCTCGAGATACTCGGATTTCCTATGGGTGATGCTTATTAATACAGGGATATTTTTGCGCTGTTCAAAACTATGCGGAGAAAGCAGGACTTAGCAAGTGCTCTTGGAATCCAAAAAGAAAATTGTGAGTAACCATGTATTTTTCAGAGATAATTAAGCTTCAATTTGGAAAAGAACGCCATACATTGCTTTGTATTTCAAAGCTTTTTACAAATACTGTTGATTAATTATCTTCAAAAAATGCGTGGTTAGCCCCAATTTTCTTTTTGGATTTCAATAACACTTGTTAAGATCTGCTTTTAGCGCATATTCAGTAAACCGCGCAAAAACACCTTTGAACTAGTAGGCACCTTCCTTAAGTACTTCTTTTGTAGTTGACGTCATTGCGTTCTAAGCCTCTAATCCTTTGACCAATCGCAATGCATTACATGGACCAGAAGAGCTAATAAGTAAGCGGATCTTTTGATATCAAGACGCACTTTTAACAAACCACTCGCTAGAGAACAGACTCCCTAAGATGAATTGTTGTCATCATCATCATCAGCAGTCCGTCGATATCGAAGATGACACGGAGAGGAGTTAATGTCTGTGTCGCAGGTGCGAGGTCAGTCCGATCGCTGCCCCAAACGTCCTGCCGCAAATGTCACAGGTGTAGGCCGCTTCAGCATGTGTAGGTGTTTTCTCCAGCCTGCGCATTCTCTTGCCCGCCCACAACTGTACATTTCTTCTTCTGATGGCATCGGCAGCGCCAGCCACCACCTTCCGCCAGGTCACGCGATCTTCGGCCTTTTGAATTGTTGAAAGAAGGAAAGAACAAATTAAAAGCAAGTGAGAAGTCAGTTGTTGTTCTGAGTTTCTGTGGACTATGCAGAAGGGAAAAGGGAGTGCGAGCTAATCCCTACCCGTGGCAAAAAATTCCCTTCTACAGATGGGAGAATTGCAATCCATTTGAATGAACATCTACGCATGAAATCAGTGCCAGAGTGGCTAACCAAAGGGAGGACTGTGTTGATAATAAAGAAGGACAAAGAAAAGGGAGGTGAAGTGTCAAACTTCAGACTAATAACATTCTTAGCACTGATCTGGAAGTTCTTCACTGGGGTGTTGGCGGACACAATGAAGCTGTTATAATAATAATAATAATAATAATAATAATAATAATAATTATAATAATAATGATAATGATAATGATAATGATGATGATGATGATAATGATAATAATAATAATAATGTTAATAATAATAATTTATGAACTTACTGCGCGTAGCTTAACATGATCAACAATGATCAGCTGCGCATTGCAATTGTAATTGCTTTAGAAAAACAAACCAATGGAATGAAGAACATATATAAAAAGACAATAAAAAGAATATATATGCTTGCAAGTAAATAACTGACAAAATTGATCACCAATATACAGTTCTAAAAAGATAAGTCCTTAAGATGCGCCTTAAAACTGTTCACTTTAGTAATTGCACGAAGTTCTTTTGGAAGAGAGTTCCAGAGTGTGCCGCTGCTGCCATAAAAGTTCTGTCACCTAACGTAACTTTCGATCTAACAGGTGGCATAAAAAGTAAAATACTACCCGAAGATCTAAGGTTATATGAAGACGATCTAAATGTTGGTAAATCGCATAGATATTTAGGGGCAAGGAGGTGAATTGTTTTGAACGTAATAAGCAGTAGCTTAAATTGTATCCGGGGCTTTAACAGGTAGCAAATGCAGATCACGCAGAAGGGGTTAGATGTGGCAAAACCTAGGTGCATTACAAACTAGCCTAGCTGAGGCGTTCAAAACTATCTGCAATTTGTTAAGCTAGTGGTTGTGCAGCCCGTGGGAGGCACGACGGGCCTCATGGTCAGTGTGCTCGACTTCGGATCGAGTGGTCCGGGTTCGGGTCCTGGCTGGGGACATTGTGTTGTGTTCTTGGGCAAGACACTTTACTCTCACGGTGCCTCTCTCCACCCAGGTGTATAAATGGGTACCGGCGAAAATGCTGGGGGTAACCCTGCGATGGACTAGCATCCCATCCAGAGGAGAGTAGAAATACTCCTAGTCGCTTCATGCTACAGAAACCGGAGATAAGTGCCGGCCTGGTGGGCCTTATAGGCTCGTAGCGGACTTTATCTACCCTGTGCAGCCCGTACAAAAGACTGTTGCAATAATCAACGCGAGATATAACAAATGCACGGACAAGCATTTCCGTTGATTCTCGAGACAAGTACTTGCGAATGCGTTCGATATTATCCAAATGTTAAACGGCAACACCACATAACTTGCTAATATGAGTTGACATAGTGAAATGCTCATCTAACCAGGAGCCTAGGTTTCTGGCTGCTGTTACAGGACAACATCAGTTGATCCAACCTTCATGCAATTGATGCTAACCTTTGCCAGCTGCTGCCCAGTAGCTGTAATTAAAAATTCTGGTTTATCATCGTTTAACATGAGATTATCCGAAATCATCCAACTCCTAATACCACTGATACAAATGTAAAGCACTAACTGTGACTAGAAAAAAGACCCCGATTGGTTTCGACTACACCCTTGATGGCACAACTTTGACAACTGTCTCAGAAGAAAAAGATCTTGGCGTCGTCATAACTAGTACGCTCTCTTGGGACTCACACATCCACACTATCACTGCGAAAGCAAGCAAGCTTCTTGGTTGCTTAAACGAATATGTCCCCTGCTTATTGACGTCTCTGTTAAGTGCTACCTCTATTTGTCTTTGGTCAAGTCACAGCTGTGTTACCCCACCCAAGTCTGGTCGCCCGCTTACGTTACTCTGAATGCTAAGGTAGAACAGGTGCATAGACGTGCAAGCAGGTGGATTTTACGTACGCGCAGAAGCGAGACGTCGCACAAGGAGCGACTTACCATGCTAGACTTACTTCCACTCTCTCTAGATCGCGAACTCAAAGACTTGGTCATTTTTTATAAATGCCTTTACTGTAGTACTGATTTAGATGTCCTGAACTACTTATCTTTTGTTTCCCACGGTCGAACAAGACAAAGTAACTCCTTTAATCTACGCAATCCTCTTTGCAAAACATTTACCTTTCAGGCCTCCTACTTTAAAAGAATAGTTAAACTATGGAACCTTGTTTGTAAGCTACAACAAGTTGCAAAAATAGTGGAGACACTTCACCTTCTTGGGGCGTTATTAATTTACCTATTATCTCTCAAAGTGCAGCCCCCCTCCCCCCTTTATCAGTGTTGCTAGCAAGTCAAAAAAATTGTTGTAAACTTAAACAGTCAACATTGAAAGGGGAGAGGGGAAGGGAATTGGGAAAGGTTTAAATTCTAGATACGGCGGGTATTGGAAGCTAGAAAAGGTGTTTTTTAATGAAAGTATCTCAACAATTTTGCAACTTGTTGTAGCACCCCCAACCAGTTTTTCCTCGCCTGCTGGCTTTCAACTCTTTGTCCGTAAATTGGTATGCTCTCACCTGTCACGGGTACATGAAATCAATTATCCCTGCCCGTGGACGCTAGTCCCTACTTGCCCATGCCACTGTTTGAGTATCCATTTTATTGTCCTGTTGCACCTGTCCCTTTTGGGTTTTGCTCCCTTCTTTTTTTTTTTTTTTTTGCTTTTTGTTGTTTCGTGTGTGGTGTTATTGTGAATTTATGAATTTATGTTATATATTATAAGAGGATTGCGTACCCAATAAAGCTAATAAAAAAAATACAGTTAGTCATGGACTTGATTAGGGCTGAATAATACATACAACTGTGTATCGTTTGCTTAGCAGTGGACGTGTGGGAGGTGGCGTTCAACGATCTAAAACAGATCTGTTGCCAGAGGAACAGAAGGGATGATGCAAAAGGAAGACTCGAGGAAAACAAGACTGAAAAAGTGTAGAAAGCGAGGAAAAGACCTAGGAATGGCATGGGTGGACTATATCAAAGCACACGACCTGGTTTTTCACTCTTGGTTATTGAATGTGCGAACTTGTTTGGCATCCCAAGGAATTTGACTGGAATAGTCCAAAACAGTATGAAACCAAGTCCTGGGTGAGGTATTAAAAGGTGAATATTCCAAGGAGAAAGCCTCTCTTCACTGCTGAGGAAAGGATAACTTCAACTCCAAATTCAATTCTCTTGCATACTCCACTGCATCTTTGCCTAAGGATTGATGGCCTCGCTCGGATGCTTTCTCGTCAAAATCTCGTACACTTCCTATCATTGGGTCAGGGTTCTCATAAACTTGATCTTGATCAGCTTGTATTCCAACTCCACTGATCGGAGGCCTCTTCCGCCTATACTTCTTTGCAGATAAAGCACTGCATTCGAGCTTGTAGGGTGCCGATCACCATTTTCAGTAATAATCTTTTTCGTTTCCCGATCAATTTGTCGAAGCTCAGCTAGCGGCCAGGTCTGGGTCCACATCAGATACGATAACGTACGTAGTGCAAACTGATTAGATGAGTTGACTTTATTCCAATAAGAGAGAGGACTAGACCATATGACAGATATCTTCTGAAGATATATCTTCGCTGCCTGTTGTAGGGCTAGCTTGTCGTCGTGTTTCAGGTTTTCTAGTACTCCAAGGAACTTGTATCGTTCACCCTCATTCAGACTTGCTATCTCGGTTGAGTGGTCTAGTTTCTCTTTTGATTCATTATATACTTGTTTGCCACGCTTCACGTTGATGATGGAACACTTCTTTGGGTTTCATTTTAAGCCGATATCTCTCATTGCAGCTTGAGTACTTATCAGCACTCTCTGTAACTTACTTTCAGTTAGTCATCTATGTACAGAAGGTCTGTGATCTTAGTGGAGATAGGTTATTTAGCTTATATCCTTCAGTCGCTTTGAGCATCCATGCCACGGGGATTAAACATACGGCAAATAGTCTCAGGCACAAAGCATCACCCTGAGGTAGTCCTCTTTCAAATCAGATCTTCTCTGACGTTTCCAGGCCATTCTTCGTCTTTGCCACGATTCTGGTAATCCACGAGGAATACAAGTTCTTTACACATGCTTCTGTCCAGCTTGGTAACTTGTGAAGGGCCATCATGGGACTTAACCACTTATGATTTACTGCATCATAAGCCTTTTTTACATCTATCCATGCCATACTGATGTTACGCTTTCCTCTTACACAGTCCTGTATCACCATCCTGTCAATCAATAAATTATCAGTAGTACCGCTACATCCACTCTTGGCTCCTCTCTGTTGACTCTCCAGCAAGTTGTTCCTGTCTAAGAGGTGGTTAATAGGAAGAATTAACCACCGTTGAAAAAGATGAGAGTCCGTGCGATGGACTTACCGTACACGACGCTCGAATGGAAAAAAGCAATTAGAAAGAAGAGAAGGTTTGCGAGGCGATTTGCAAGAAACCCAACTGAAGAGAACAGAGATCTCATGAAAACGTGGAGGAATACTACTAAAAGACTTCGGTGGATAGCAATCAAAGAGTATTGGAGAGAAAAAGCCGATGATTTCAAAACAAATCCATAGAATTTTTACAGTGTTTTCAAGCCTTTTCGTCCCTCAAAGTCGAAAAAGTGTGAAAGAACTTTACTTAACCTTGACATAGAAGGTGTCATTGAAAGTGATCAACGCAAGAGCGCGTAGCACTTTGCCAAATATTTCTCTTCAGTGGCTAATGACATTGGTGATACTCCTTTATTAGGTATGTCCGAGGACCAGTTGTATTATCATGAGTTGCAAAGTTGCAATGGTCGACCTCCTGGGGACTCCCCACAATTTAAATTCCACGTGCTTGAGCCGAAGGAAATTGGGGTGGCATTGTCTAAGTTGGACCCTACCAAGAGCACAGGTCACGATCTATTACGTCCTAAGATCTTAAAGATAGCGAGTAGGGAGCTTTCTTATGCCCTGGCCGACTTATACAACCGCTGCATTGGGTCTCGTGATTGGCCACTGCAATGGACGAAAGGTGACTGGGCAGTGTTTAAGAAAGATAACAATCAGGCCCCGGTTCAGTTCGAAGGGTGGATAGCGCTATCCACTGGATGACTCAATTGGTTTTTCCAGTGCTTATACGCTGGATAGTGATTTATCCGGTGGATAGCGTTATCCACCTTTTGAACTACCGAGGCCAGGACATTAAGAACTACAGACCTGTTACTGTACTAACGATGATAAGGAAGGTCTTTGAGCAGCTGCTGAGCAAACAGCTGACATCATTTATAGGCCCAATGTTAAGCAACAACCTGATTGCATATCGAAAGGGTCAGAGCTGCGAAACCTCCCTAATTGGATTGGTAGAGAGATGGAAACAGTCTGTTGATAACAGGAACGTTGTTGGAGTCTTGTCCACCGATATGTAAAAGGCATTCGATTCGCTGCACCCTCCCTTAGTGATCAATACACCAAGAGCATACGGTTTTTTTTAATAATTCACTAGACTTGATGCGATCATATTTCAGAAGCAGGAAAAACAGAGTGAGGATTAGTCAAGATACAACAAGTGGTTGGTACACGACCACAAGAGGTTGTCCCCAGGGATCGGGCTTCGGGCCTCTTCTTTGGAATGTTTTCCAAAACGATCTACATTTCTCCACTGACGAAAACAGGCTATTTATGTAAGCCGATGACCATCAACTGGCGAGGCGGAATGTTTTTTAACTGAGGAAGGAAACAACATCTCTGAGTGGTGCAACAACAATCTTTTACAAGGTGATGTGTCTGGGCCCGAGGAATTATCACAAGGATTTACACATCGTTATTAATGACACTGAATTGATCAGAAATCAGAGATAACGCTCTTAGGGGTTACCATAGACGATCAACTATCATTTTCGAGTCATGTACGCAATGTTTATAGAAAAGTCTCCTGTCAAACCAGTGTTCTTTTGAGATTACGTAACCTTATTCCGACATCTGCTAAATCACACATTGTTAAATTTGCTATACTACCTTATCTTACATATTGTCAGACTGTCTGGCATTTCTGTCGTTCTTCTGATGCCAGAAAACTAGAACGAATTCAAGAAAGAGCACTTCGAGCTGTTTATTGTGACAATATATCGACGTATTAGGAACTCCTGCAAAGAGCGAAACTACCAAACACTTCATACACGACGACTGCAAGCCATTGCAATCATAATGGCCACTCACTTCTGTCCCCAAGGTGGTTGTTGTGGACATTTCTGTGCAGAAAAGCTCCAAAGGAGATGCATGCCCAATTACGATGTGTCCCTTTAAGGTGGCTTACTACAGTTTTTAGAAGAAAGAAATCAAGATTTTGAAATATCTGTGAAATTAAAGCAAAAGGATGTCTCTTCTGAAGTGTTAGTCACTGCAATTGAAGTAAAATGTAATTTTACCAAACAACCTGAAATGCAAATCAGGGGAAAATGCTAAATATAATGACCGAGCTCCTGGAGAGGGGACTGGAAACGAGGCATTTCAATGCCTTTTTGTCAAAACCTAGCCGTACGACTAGGGTTAAAATTTTGGGAATTAGTAAACAATATAAAGACGAAACCGTCAACATTATTTTAAAAAGATCTATTAGACAGCTTTTTAGTTATTATCAGAATAGACGAAAATCGACGTTTTTGCCATTGCGAAAAACCTGTCTGACAGGTTTAACTATTTATTTCTGTTCTCGCCAAGGAAATCCGGAAATTTTAAGGTGGGGTCGTACGGCTAGTTTTTGAGGAAAGGGCTCTTAAAATGCCTAGTTTTCAGAGCCTCCTCCAGGAGCTCGGTCAATACATTTAGCATTTTACCCTGATTTGCATTTATTTGTTTGGTAAAATTACATTTCTTTGTATTTTAGATCGAATTGTCTTGTTAAATTAAATACGGTTCTTTCTCCGTATTGGCGTGTTTGGTCTCTTGTTCAACGGAACAGAGCGTACGGTTTACTGGAAGCAGCCAGAATCCTTCGCAAAGTCTTAGGCACCTAAGGGCATGCGCAGTGACTTGTTGTCAGGGAAACACTCCAGCAAGATTCAGCAGCTGTTCTTAATGGAATAATAATAATGATGATGATGATCAATGCGGGAGTGAAACGATAATGAGCAAAGTTATGTCTGGACTGTTGACATGAGGTGTCTTCCAAAGTAAGCTGACAAACTTTGGCAGTTATGTCATTCCCTCCAGTAACCTACCTAGACTATAGATAACCCAGGGGATCTTGTGGGATTCACAACGGTGAAAAATGGCCGACTTTACTGTATAGTCGGTTAAATCAGACAAATAATAATATTAATAATAAAAGAAATCAATGGAATATAGGGCTATTAAATTACGTTGAGGTCATAACTGTCCTTTAATATTCCTGGGAATGAACTTGACAAAAATAATAGAGATGTATTCCCCCAGTTGTGATAACTCAATCTTTATGACCAGCTAAAAATGCTTCCAAATAACTGTTTTACAGATTGTCTAATTCCCTTCATTCTCCAACAGTAGAGGAAAGGGTTGAGTAACGAGTTAAAGAAAAGAAGTGTTCCGGTAATACTCCCCAATAACTTGTAACGTGTTCCAAAAAGAGGTTCGCCACGCGAAGCTGTAATAGCAGTTGCAACGGTGTACGGCAGATAGCATATTACTAAAATGGAATGAACCCAAATGGCATTGGAAACTGTCTTTTTGTACCGGTTGATATTTAACACTGACAGGACACGAGGATTTGACCCCTGAATTTGTGCAGGGCTAGATCCCAGGACTTCTCTTCTTTGGGAAGAAGAGATACCCTGGGAAAGAGGCTGTATTTCCACCTGGCGGTATCTAAGGACCAGATAAATCTTAAAGTAACAGCAAGATGAAATAATTATAAACGTGAAAATATACCCACAGCCCCCTAAAAAGAAAACTGGTTTGTTCCAGTAATAAGTGAAGGTAAAAGCGAAGTTGGCAACCCAAGAAATTGTCACAGAGAGGCGAACGCGCGGCAAAGTAACAACTTGTCGGTATCTCAACCTAAGCTGCAGAGCAAGCAGTCTGTCCACACTTATCGCAGTCAACGTGGTGATGGACTGTCCACAGAGTACTG